>NW_020271096.1:1150287-1248535 GCF_002803265.2 Melanaphis sacchari | reverse complement strand
ATTATGCATACTCAACAAAAACTGTTGTTATCAGGTGTCTTTTTATGGGTAGCGCGGTTAAAATGGAGAGGTTGGCGATACTGGTCGGACAGCGTGAGACACAATATTGTCAGGCAATGCTGTCCATTATCATAGTTGCTGCTAAAATTAAGACGTATTATCAGCATTGCTCAGCACCACTAAAATGGAAATAAAATGTTTTTAAAAGAATAAATACTCAAAAGTCACACTCACTTATTTTGGCTGAAAGAAATTTATGCGGTATATTTTGTGGTCATATTTATTTTTGTCAGGTCATTTGTTTTCAACTGTTTAAAACTTTCTGATTACCAATTCATTGCGCACGAGTCGTTTATCACAACCGAAAGTTATTGTATTCTTTCGATATTACACGAGGATTACGAGTCATTTTCTTTGTCGAATTTCATTGCCTGGTCCATGCATTTAGAAACAACAGTTAGAATGGAAATAATTTGTACTTAATGCAATATATTTGCAGTTACTTTTTCTATATCTAAAATTAATATAACATTGCATAGTAACGAGGATATTGCCGCGTATGAATTGTTTATTTAAATATTATAATGTTGGCATTATTTAATAAACTATTCTGTTATATTTATCATCAAAGATAAACATTGGGCCTTGTTGTACAACTATTTGAGCCAGTACTTAAATCATATTAGCCCCAGTATAATTATTCTACCACTACGATACAATGCCGACTGTCGAAAGGGAATTGTTCGATTGATGCAAATTGGTCAAATGTCGATTATTTTACTGGGGTCGAAGAACAAATACAAAGGCGTCGCCCGACATCACATTTCGAAGACAATATCAAGCGAAATACTGATTTACAACGAATAAAATCGGCCAGGCCGAAAATATCGTCATCGTCATTATTTGACGTGACTTTGTAAGCGTCGCGAGAAACCATTATTTTTCCGAAGATGTGTCATTAACATTGCGTTGTTTTGGCGATGAAAATAACTGGTCTGCGCCTATCGTCCGATAACACGAGCCAATACCACAACATCATTCTCACCCGATGCCGCACATCGGTTTAACAGCAGTATTTGGCATCCGACCACACAGGATGACGCCGCCACATAGCCACGCACCGCAGTATAGACGACGACGATCGTTTTGGCAGCTCGACTTTCATCAAACAGATCATGACGTCGGTCGCGCGGTCACAGCAAATACAAACGACGCGGCCGACCAGCACACGGCGACGCAGAGACTACGATCATGTTCCGTGCCGGAACAAGGACGCGCCGGCGGAGTGCGTGGCGGCGGTGTCAATGTTCACAGTTTCGTTCAGCGTAACAAACAAAATGTCGCCGTGAGCGATTCGCGGCCGGGTTTATGCCAGTGCACTGGTCTGCGGTCGTGGTCGACAAAGGCAGCATAGCAGGGATTGTGGGATACACGCGCTGGTCGACACTGCGCGTGCAAGAATAACAACGAGGGTTGCCGCCGCGTCGAAGGCGCCCGTGAAAATGTGGCTCGGCGACGGCATGCCGCCCCATTGGTCGAAGGTGCCCGTGGCCGTCCGACGGTCCGGAGACGGCGCTCGAAATGAAGAATTCCGCCGGTTTTGTTTGATTGCGGGTAATGGGATGTGATGATGCCGAATAAGACCGGGCCGTCAATTGAGTTTATTGGCTGGTATCATGTGACATGCTGAAGTCGGACACTTTCATTTTATGTGACATGACCGGTGCCGCAGTAATGATTTTTGTTGCAGAGTGTTCGTCATCAGTGTATTATTATTATTATTATTAGCAGGTTTATCGGAGGTGGTAGCGTTGTTCGTTATTTGAAATGATTGTGTTGCTGTGATAATAATGATGATTATGTCACGTCGTTTGATGTTTGATAATACGATATCGTATGCGCAGGCGCAGATTAGTTATGTCATAACTATTTACTTTTTACTTGAATAAATGACAGTCTGTTAAACTATAAAATAATATTGAGAAGCTTTTATGATGGGATTTGTTGAGGTAATAAAGTATTGAGAGAAGATAATCATAGGGGAACAGATTGGTTTCGAAAAATAATAAATATCAGCTGTAATGTGAATTGTGCCGCGGCGAGGCGTAGTATACTGTATCCGTTCTATAATATAAAGCGTGCGATAACTTGAAGATAATGACGAACACGTTCGTATTTGCACCAGATTCGAATATCATATGGTTTGTTGAATGGTCGTATGATATTTAAGTTTTTAGTTTTTCGTTTATACATACAGCTGATATTTAAATTATTGTTACTATTGTTTTGGCTTAAACGGTGTGTTATTTGATATAATAAAGAAGATAAAGATATTTAAGACGTGATTAAATATATAGTGTTTTATTAATGCAACTATCCAACACAAGGCAACTGATGCAATATACAAGCGCGAGGACACAGGTGTACTAAATAGCTATCTCGAACGCCGGGATACAAATATTGAAATGAAATAGGTCAGAAAATAATATATAAGTAAATACACAAATCATTACTAATAAACATTTTATATTATTAATCTATTTTATTCATTTCAGTTATTATGATTTCATTCCTTTCAATAAACTTACGATATTATTTGCATCACTATAATTTCCTTATTATTTTTACGCGGTTATGTGTATTGGATGGTTGCATTAATGCGATCAATAAAATTACCATATAGTAACGAAATACGTCTCAAATATGCCTACATCTTTCTTGACTACGAAAACACATTTATATAGAAGACGAATTCGCACACGTTTAAAATTAAACGAATGAAATCAGCTATTATTGACTTGTTTAAAACTATCTAGGCAACATGTAAAGAGCTATGGTGAAAAGAATAAAACTTAGGTAATATTTTTGACCGATTTCAATGACCATAATGACATAGAGATTCATTTTCGGTGCCGTTCACCAAACAGACGCGTGTTCGTCATTTATTGCCTTCTTTAAACCTGCAGGACCGCATCAGGATTTTTCGAGCTTATGATATTATGAGACGGATTGCGGTGTAGCGAATAGTAAAGTTCCCGCGGCGCGCGCCTAAACACCGCGGCTTTCATCCGGGTTCGCATTACGTCTGTTTGAGTATTTATTTATTTTTCAGAATTGTCTACTCTACATATTATTGTGTTCGTCTTCGTCTTCGCGGTTACACAGTATGATATAGTATGATATCGTAAAATATAATATATTATTTTCGCTTAACGTTTGATAACGGTTCAAAGCTAAAAATTAAATGATAGTTAACGATATAACTTGCTGTTAAACCTGTACGCGTGGCTAAACTTATCCACGATAAATAATTATTACTAAACACATCGTCGGCGGCGGCGGGCGTCATCATCGATCGAGGACCTTAACCTGGATCACGACCGGCGTTACCTCGCGGTGTCCGGACATCAAAAAGAATACCAGATATTAATATAGCCTTTACTACACCCGATACAGACACGTCATACTATAATAATACTGCAATAACATAATACACTTTGCTGATGGCCGGACGAAACCCGCTCACCCCCGGGACGCGCCAACGCCGAAAACAAAAATCGCGTTATACGCACCGGTCATCGTGTTCACGCCGTGGAGGCGCGATAGTGTCCGGACGAATGACCGCGTTAGCCGGTATCCCGCTGGCTGGACGATCGCGGTGACCGGGGCCCCGGTCGCCGAACACCGACTCGGCGCCGTCGTCCAACCGGAGCGACGGCCCGCACGTCCAACTGGCCGAAGCCAGCCTCGGGGTGGCCTGCATTTCGGAACGCCGTCTCCAGGGTTCGTGGACAGCCACAGGCTTGACCGTCGGACAATGGCGCCGTCCAGCTGCCGTTCCGGCCACGGTCACCACGGAACGCGCCGTCCCGGCGGCGGCGGCGGCGGCCACGTCGCTCGACCGGCGGTGCGGCGGCGTTGGTGCCGCGCGCGTAGGTGTCGACCAACCGCGACGGAGTCATCCCACGAATCCTGCTGCTGCTGCTGCTGTCGACCGGCCACGGCCGCGGACCAGTGCGCGAGCAGCTCGTCCCGCGAATCCCGTCGGCCGGCCGCGGTCCGGTCACCGGAAGAGACGACGACCGCGACGACAACAGAGATAGAGCCGTCAACGCGATTATTACTAAGACGACGACAATGCCGCCGCCACTTCCCGCCTGCCGACGCGCTGGATGGCTTATCGGCACGAAAAGCTGCCAGCGACATAGTCGAAACCATCACTAAACGTCATGATGATGCGGTGTTGCGTTTTGTGTTTGCGGCAATGGTTACGCCCGCGTACGAGATGACGTTGTCATAGATATGAGTTTTGGGGCGACCGAGATCGAAAATTTCGCAAACGACGTCATTCGATCATTCTATACTGCAGTGCAGTGGACGACATAATGTGGCGGGCACGATCGTCTCTATGTTAGTCAGTTATAACGTCTTAAACCTACTACTGTTCGTAATCGTACGCGAGCATGCGCCTCGAGACATTATCGTACAGAGGGAAGAAGTAGTGTTATTGAAATATTAATCGCGACGACGATGATCTATCGGACGGTAAAACGGATGGGGCCAATAATTTTCGAAAGTATTAAACTTAAAAACAAAAATCAACGTGTTGAAATGACGCATCGTACATTATTGGTTTTGGAACGATTCCAAAATTTCGGTTTTCAGCCACCGGTCATCTTGTTCGCGATTAAAATTCTCGACTACTTTTATCCGTGGCTCGAAGAATCACACACGATGGAACACCTATCGGGTAGTGTTTTTACCGCGGCGCCCCGTCGGGTTGTCGTTGTTCAGTCGAGTTGTGCCGATAACAATACGAACCCGAAACGTGACGCGTGCACCGTGCACACTCGTTCTGCGAGAAACGTATGGGCAGGTACACAGTTTATGGGCTGCGGCGATGCGGTGGCGTTCCGTGCGCGATAAAGCGCGACGAAAACTTATGGCCACAGTTCCGGCCAATTCCCTTCCCTGTTGGCCTGCGAGAACGGAAACGAAAACTTTTGTCTCGCAAATTAAAGAACGCCGCCGCCGCCACGTCACAGCGGCGTGAGAGCGTTATATTATTACTGTTACCTACGTCTGTGTTCGCGCGTGGAAACAAATCTTATCACGAAATGTGTGTGCCTAGCGTGGTTCGTATATAATATACGTTACCTGTATACACTTGTACAAAGGTTTTAATATTTAATGTTTGCCTACACAATTAGCTTGCAAAACAAATGAACACGTGTACACGAATTTAAAAAAGTAGATACTTGTAGTTTTTGTTGTGTTCCTTCTCCCCCCCCCCCCCACGGTAAATTGTTTACAATGCCATTTTTATGGCGAGCACAAATCTTTTGACCGTCGTCTTTGTGTTATGCATTGAAAAAAAAAAACAACTCAACTTTAGTTCGGACTCTCTGTCGTTATCAAAACAGTTTAACGTTTGGCATTTAATCGTTACGTTTGAATAATATAGGCAGCGAAATAACAAATAATATGACTGTTGTTGGCTCGCTTGTACTAGGTATATACCAGAAAACTCTTTTAAAATATCAATAGATTCGTATTGACGTAACGATCAAATTATTTCATTTAATGACTACTATAAAAATTTACCATAAACCGTTTAATCTGAAATGGTATCGATATGATATTAAGTAATAACATCATACTGATTTACCTAAATATCGTTTAATCGGTTTATTTTTAACAAACATATTGTAGAAAAGCAGAGAGAAAGAGCTTGAATCGAACAACAACGATCACTCAACAAATAGTATTCTTATATTCTATTAGATAGATATTAATTGCCTTGATAATACTATATATTAAATGTAAAAATTGTTATTAATTATTACACATTTTGATAAATATATGTAATAAAAACAAACGGATAAATTTAAATGATTTGTAATATTGACCTATATTTTAACACTATTCCACATTGTATTTTGTTTTGATCTTACTAATTTAAAACAGTGGCACGTGTTTTATTATTGTTGATATCAGATCTATCGTCGACCATCAGTGACTATAGTTACTGCAGTTATTAATTATCATGGTGTAGATTAAAAAATTACAATTAAATTTCTGGCCGTTTTGTTGGGCAACGTATTGGGATTGGTAACGGACAAAACGAAACACGACATAATTATTATTTTTTTTTTTTACGTTGTATTTTTTTGATCTAGTGAAAGATACTTTGGTGTATGCATTTTTGATTAACGAAATTTTCTTTGAGTATTACGTCGGTCTTTGTTGTCGGCTGGGCTGGATAGGACACGCAAACCAGAACCGGTCCCACGTCGTATCGCTCCATATTTCCAATAGCCGACGGCTTTTTTATTGTGACAATCCGATCGTTTTGGCGGAGCGTTATTATGAAAAATAAAAATAACAGTATAAATAAATGCGTTTATACAAATATGCGTATAATCTATATATATATATATATATATATAAACGCGAGTAGTGCATAATCTACAAACACACACTAACATAGTCATGATAATTTTGCCCGAGGCTGTTTCTGTGCACTGCAGCAGCTGTCCATAATGTCGAAACCCCTTCGGAGCTTTCAAATTTTTATCAAAATGTTTCGTCACACTACTATCCTTGTAGTGTTTATATTATAAGTAAATGGTCTAGTGCCGTAGTACAAAAATCATAAATATTGTCGAAGTGTATAAAGGTACAAATCATATTACTTTGTATTTACATACACATATTGAAAATATATTTATTTTTTTCATGTTATTTATCTACAATAGAAAGGAAAAAGAATCTCTACGATGTATCGGTAAATGGGTACTTCGCAGGTTCATGAAAAATACATTCCAGATTAGAATTGCAATCAAAAACCCATTCCCTTAGTCTGGCTTATTCCTATGTTGTTTCTTGATATTTGACGGTGGTTATCAATTATTCATTTACAATTTCAATGAAACGATAGGTTTTATTTTTTTTTAAACGTTAATATAATCAGGTTAGGAAACAACTCAGATACAGACTATCAAATAACTATTAGACTTACAAAATGTTATTGCTAAAAAAAAAAAAATTAATCTATGACATGATTAACGTTTGACCATTGAATTTCATGTGTAAAATCTATTGAGTATTAAATTATGCGTTTTTGTTTTATTTATTTTAAAGAGTTCAAGTATATTATAAAAAACGTAATAATCAAATACATACTTGTTATACATTAAATAATATATGTATCAAAAATATATATGCGTGATAGCAATATCTAATATTACATAGTAATTTTCATTAGTAGTTTTTGATTATTATTTTTAAATCGAATAAAAGCAAAATATATAAAGACATAAATATAGATTAGTTTAAAAAATTGAATTTTTCGCATTGTGTACTTCATATATTATATACCTTTATCAATAGTTAATCATTCGAATTTAAGTACAACAAAGAATATTTAATAAGTTAGAAAGAAAGTTTTGGTAGAAAAATTACGAAATAATAGATACATATATATATATATTATACATAGACACACGTTAATAATACTGAAAAGAAAATAATTCCTAGATTAGTGTATCTACTTACAATTATTTTTTGTTTTTAACTTTATTGTTGAAATTAAAATTAAACAATTAAAAACGCTATATGTTACTTATAAATTTATTTTTATGTAATATAGTTATTATTAAAATTACAGATATTACACAAACCAACTAGAGTATAAATTGAAAATATAAAATTTGGATTTTAAAAAATAACGTATACAATGTTTTTTATTTTTGTTTTTAAAATTATGTGGTATACTTGTAAATTTATCCATGGAAAAAAAAATCATTTCAAATTATTCATTCATTTTGGAAATTGCAACATAGGATATAATGGGATATATAAATGGGATTTTTGGAGCATAGTCTATACTAATATATACAGTTAAATTCATTAGTATATAAAAAAAACGCTGTTACCAAAGGTAAAACATGTTAAAAAAGAACAATATATGTACCTATTTGTAACATGGATAGTAATTAAAGTGCGATACGCTTTTACGAATGAAATTGCAGACATTCAATTACAAGATAAGTTACTATTTATAAAACAGCAATCGGTATTATAACCTCGCCGGAACGTAAAATTTAAATGGATTGTAATTTGTGAATTATCAACAATCAGTTATTTAAAATAGGTATATATTTTATTTTTTATATTATTTTTATTTATATCTCATGAGGTCCTTGTTCACAGAACTTCTGATTGAATCTTAATAATTACTGTACATTATTTTTTACATTAGTTAGTTGCATATTTTGTACTTGAAAAATATTTATATAAATTATTAATGACAAATGAGTATTTTAAAGATATAATTTTTGTGCAGTAATTATGATAAAAAGGGGAGTTATCAAAATGGTAATACGAATCGTTATGAGTGTTAAAAATGAAGTTCAATGTGTTTTTATTTTCAAATGTTAACCTCGAATAAATTACTAAAACAATTGAAATCATCGTTAACACATATCATAAGATAAATTGTCGTAATAATGTTAGACAAATTTAGTTATCATCACACTGTAAACAAATCATCTACAAAAACACAAGGTTAATTAATAATGTTTAAGTTAAAATGCATTTATCATCACTATATATATATATACATTTTAGTTTAAGAATTTATCAAACAAATTCAGCCTTTCTCGCCCTTACAGGGAAACTTTGATTATAATCGAAATACGTGATAAACTCTTGAATAAAAGGCATTACTGACTGCCCTGGAAACTATATTTATCGGATGGCTGTGGCACAAATAGTTACAATTTAATTAACTAAATATTTCAAGTTAACAACACTATGTGGGTCAAATAATTACGAAGGGACGTTAAAATAATTTATAAAACTGTTTCAGTTCATTTTCAAAAATATAAAAGGTTATTAAAATGAAAATATTAGTTAAAAATTGTTATAAAATTTTCATCGTCAAAATTACAATTTATCTTTTAGCAGTGAGAAATTAATACATTATTAAAATCAAATACGGAGTATAAATATTTACAATTTATTGTAGTGTCATTGTTACGTGTTTCCATATAAACTCTATTGTATACATTAAATATACTGTTTTTATTTAAAATGTTGATCTGTAAACATGTTACATTTAATTTTTTTCAGATCTTATTTATTTTAAAAAGTATTTAAGAAAAAAATTGGGTTCTCACTTTCACTAATTATGTAATACATAGTACATTATTACTCACAAAATTAATTAGGGCTGGTTTAATTAAATGTTATTACAAGTTAATATATTATTCAATTAGTAATTACGTTGTAAACTGCACCAGCTATTCGATTGTCATCAGTGTTAACCGATCACAAAAATACCGGGATTAAAAAAATAAAAAAATAACCAATATTTTAATACGATTCTAATCAGTCGAAAATAAAAATAAATTATTAAACGATATTACGAAAGGGACGATTAAAAACACGTTTAAAAATAATTCAGTTGGAATAATATATTATTTTCCTTTCTTTTCAGCAAAAACATAAGGCGTGCGTCCCTGCAATAACAACGGCGACAATAAATCATTTGACATAATAATATAATAAGATATCATAATATGTTATATATTATGACAATGACCCGACAATTGTTTCGACGATTATATAGGTACGTAAACGATAGGTGTGAACCAGTTTTATTATTTTACTTTACGTTATAAAATCTCGGTATTATGAAAACGTAATACAATACACATTCAAATAACGTGTAGAAATGTTAGAAAAAAAAAATCTCGGGTGATCGTATATCAGCGTATATCCTTGACCTATCAACCATATTATAAGCGTGTACCTATATGTGTTTCGCTAAAGTAATATGTACGGCCCCAATGGTCAACGTTTTCATTCCATTTGTTACAAAATTTTCGACATTTATTACGGCAACATCCAATTGAAGAATACAGCATGAAATAGATAAGGTTTACTAGATATTATATTAAAGGTTCCATAAACGCATATACCGTATCCTAACAATCTAAGAACAAGCTGCACGCGTAGACGTTAATTTGGTAAAAATTAATCGTGACGAACCGAGAGCAGTGTCCGACAATGGTAATATTTCCTTTATTAAATTTAAAAATTAAATTAAATTCCTTAAGGTAGTATAATGTGTGAATATTGTGGGGTTGCGAGAGTGTACATTTTTCTTTGAATAAATCATATTGATTTTTTGATATTGTCGTGTCTTTTAAAATCTTCTCACAATTACGGGCGGACCACTTCGTATTATTATTCAATTGTTATTACGAGTAAGACGTCCTTCCAAGTCCTGTCTTTGACGGGTGTGATTGGTTGTAGTTGTATCTCTTACATCACCATAACAATCATGATGCACCGCTTGGTATTAACCAGGTAATTGATTTAGCTATGACGGATAGACTATAATCTACTCATATCAATACGTGTTATTCTTACGGTTTTTGTTTGGCGAAAAAGTTGAACAGTTAACATAAACAATTCAGTTCTACACGAAGACGGTTATGAGGAAAACGCACTAGAGTGGAAAAAGCAACTTTTTTGATGGAAACAAACGATGCGTGTTTTGACATAATGCACATTGTGACGAGATATGTGTGTGTATGGTTATGTTAGGTTAGTAATGTTATGTCAGTAAAATTTGAATTGGAGAATTTTAACTAGGTTTCGATAATAATATATTTAAGTGGCCACAATTAGGTCGATTGTAAATCCTTATTAATTTTTACTGATAAATAATGTGTTACCAAGATCTGATTTATCTACTGGCCAAAAATTATTTCATCGTGTACAAAATTATAATTTACGGAAAAATAATGATTTAAAAATACAAAAATAACTAAGTATTAATTAATAAACACCTAGTGGTATTGTATTATCAATATTATCACATAATATTTATAACAAACAATATGGTACACTAATAAATAATTCATAATTTTATAATATTTTTTTTTAAATTTATAATAAAAAATTTACCTACGTCTTAATTAAGAATTTTCATAAGATATTTGATGTATTAAAAAAAAATAAACAAATCATTCATGTGTGGCAATGGAAATCGTCCCCTTACCGTGGTGTATTTTGTATAATATTCATTAAATTATTCATGAAATCAAAAACTGTCTGGATCCTGTTTATTATACGCATAACAATATTATTTAAAATTTACGTACCAGTTTGTTTATCGAATTCTTACTACCTGAAAAAACGGCTCTCTAATAGTTGCATAATATTAGCACCCTCTAATTTTGGCTACAGCAATGGTTTATACTGTAATGTTTCTCGTCGACCAAAAATCGTTGCAAAAATCATATCCCAACGCGTGTTTTGTAATTTATAGTTATAAAATATTGACGGTTCGTATACAACGAAAAGCATACCGCAAAATCAAAATGCAATTTCCACATAGATGATGACGTTTAGCCGATTTTCATTCTATTGGTAAATAGCATGCAAGTTCATACATTATATTAACATACATTCGAATACCTATTAGACGCTTATCTTAAAAATATTAATTTTTACTCTTCGTTACACTTACTGGTAAATTTTCGTGAAAATAAAGAATTATAATTTATAGATAGATACAAAACTACGAAAAACCATGTTTAATTCCAAAAAGGGTAAAATAAAAATATAGATTATCGCTTGGAAATTAGCGTCATGATGATAAAAAATGACACTAAACGTATTTAATTTATTTATAGTATACATGTTTAAATACATATAACAATAAGATTTGTATACATTATATACACATATATATTATACATAGTATAAAGGAAGATTATTTAAATTGAAAAACGTTATAAAAATAGCGGGAATTATATTCAATCCTTTCGAAATCTCCAACAGTTTTCTAATTACTTCAAAATGACTATTCAGTCCATGACAAGAATTATATCAGTTGGGATTTTAGGGGGATTACTAAGATGAATGATTCTAGACACAGTTGGTATGAAATATAACAATTTAAAGAGTCTTGCTTTGAATAATTATTATAATTCAGATTCTGACCGTAAAGTACTATATACTTAACTCCATTGTACAAATTGTAATCTGTGGAGTGTTCATCATTCAAACAAAAAATTTGCATAAATTTAATTTAATGACTTTGCGTTAAAAAATTTGGTTTCTTTCAAATTTTAATTTAATAGTATATCTTTATTTCTGATTTAGACAAAAGCTGAATAAATAATCTTATTCTTATTAAAATCGCGTATCAAAATAAATATTACTTACAATGAATAATTGAGTAAAAGTGGGTCACTTTAGCAGTATTTCTTTATTGCTCGTATTACTCGTGATATTTATTACGAGTTTTAACACAAGAGTCAAACCTTATCTGATCAATTTTTAATGGAAGATCCTGGAAAAATAATTACCTTATTTTTATAAAAATAAACAACACTTCATACTTAAGTACAAATCATACTTTGAAATAATGATTCAAAATCAAGAATATTAAAAAGTTTTTCGTCAGAGTTGTTGCTTTAATGATGTACTTTTTTATCTCCAGTAAATCAAACCCAATATAGAAGTATTGTTTAAGTTAGTCTAATCGAATTTTGTTACTAAATCATAATGAGGTTAGTTTTACCAGAGAAAAAAAAATTAACATTTTAATTTCAACGTATAAGTACATCGAACAGTAAATAGCATTTGTAAGTTGAACAACAGAAGCATACTTAAACAGATTGCATTACTTTTAATAACATGTTTGTACTTACAATATTTTTTCATATAAAATAATTAAAATTGTAATTAAATTTTGTAAATTAAAGTATAATTTCCAGACTGAATATTAATCATCGTGGTTTACTGTTCAACAATAGTGGTTTATTATCCATAACGGATATACAGGCAATTACAAACAAAGAAAAATGCTCAAAACAAGAAAAGTAAAATTTACTTTATTTCAAGCAGTATAATCTAATAAACAGAACTCTAAATAAATAAAAGTAGATTTACGTTTAAATACGAAATATTTTTTAACTTCCTTATGAATTTAATGAAAATGAAAATTATAGTAAATCATAGTATAATTTAATAATTTATATTTAACAGAGATTTAACATACTTATTTTATTTAAATAAAATATGTGCATAGATTTAAAAGATAAACTTGTTTCATAGGTATTTTAAAATAATACTTTAATTTTACTAAAGTTTTTATTTTTAACATACTTAAATGGACTTCCCATTTTTAAATGATAGATAATTTAAGCTAATAATAATAAAACTTTTTTTATGCATGTCTAAGTAAATTATTTTATTAAATTTAAATACACATTTTATGAAAGTTTTAATTTTATTGAAAGCAAATAATATTCATAAACATTACATAAATACAAAATAAGATTTTAAATTAATATTTTAAAATGCTGATATTTAATTTATTTTTATAATCTTTAAAACAGATAAGTTCTTTATTATTTTTAATTTTAATGATAATATGTAAGAATATAATTAAAAATGATTTATATAAAAATATTTTATTGTTATGTAACTTATAATTATTGAATATTATTTAAAACATTTCAATAGTTTCTATGGTTAATTCATATTTATAGATTCATTATTTTTATTATAAAAATATATACAGTCTCTTATTAAAATATAGGATTTTGTTTACTAACAATAGTTTTAATGGAGAAAAATTTATTTTAGATTATAATAAAATAACTCAAATAAGTAATAATCAAATATAAATAAACTTTTTTAAACTTATTTTTAGATTAGACTAATTTAGAACTCATTCAACAATATCAAGGAAAGAAGGGATAGCGGTTTTATATTTTAAAGCGAAAGGTTTCATAAATAAATAGAAAATTGTTTAAATTAGATGTAAAATATTATCAAATAGTCAATCAACATTTTTTACGAGTTTAAAGATTAGTTATAAAATTATAGTGTTAACAACTTAACATACTGTATTAACTAGTCTAAGTTACTTGGCACATATACAGTATTATATCATTGTTAAATTATCCACCATAAAATATTATATTAAATCAATTTTAACTAAAACAATAGTTAATATATTATAATATTTAAATTTAAGTACAGGTTATATCAAAAACGTTATTTTGAAGATGTGTTAAAGGAATTTATATTTCATAAAGATGACGAGTACTTTCTTAGAATTATTTGTGATGTATTTATAATAATAATTCAATTTTATTTATATTTTACATCTAGTTGGTATCGTGTTACGTTTTAAGCGAACAGAACGATCGCTATAAATTAATGTCGGGTACCTGTATTAAAAAAAAAAAAAGCAAGAGCTCGTTATCAATAAAGGTCCAGTTCGAATTTCTCCAACTACCATAAACTCTCGCAACCACTAAGTAGTATATATTAATATATAGTAGGTGTCTGGTGTGTGGACTAGTGGAAAACGAACCAGTTATTAGTTGGTATAGCCAATGCCTATGATTTATGGATTTACAGCGGATTATTATGCAAGTAAAGCTATGTTTTTATAGTAAATTGACGAGTAAATAAATTTTAGAAAGACTAAGAAAAAAATTTGATTTGGGACTTGGAAATCTTTGAGAAAAAAAATATTGAAGAGTAATAGAAGAAACAATATGTCTATGCTCAATTAAAACAGAAACCACATTTTTCTTACCTTGACAGGTGTAACGTTCCGTACTTTTTGGTTAGTTTCACCAGGATAAAAATATATAAAAATACAAGGATAAATATTATGTACCTGCTAAGAAATAAGTTTTATACTTCTAAAGTAGAGATTAAAAAAAAAAATAAAAAAAAAATAGATGGTCTAGAAATCAACAAGAGCAGAAAGTGGTACGTGCCGTGATATCTGGTGGGTAAAATGATTAATGCTTTATGGTTTTACTGGCTGAGGTAAACTGAAAAAAGCTCTTAGCTAAATACTATTTTGATACCAACAAAGAAATGTGAAAAATAAAACTCATTCGTGATATTTTAGAACCTTTTGTCAACTGATTATGTTGTAGAGATTAATTGTATTACACGATAAAGTCAATTATTACAAACCAATAAAACCAATCAAAAAAATATGACAGTATTGTGTCTCATGATTATTTTAAATTATTGTTTCAATAATAGAATTATAGATAGAGATCTATACGTATTTTGTATTGCAAATTGGACGAAAATAGTTTTCAAATTGTAGGCAATTTTGACGGAATATTGACAGTGTTATCACAAAGCTTGATATCTAGGCTTATTATGAACAATTCAATTATTTTATGTATTGTGTAGAACCATCTATTTACTAACTTAATTTAAAAAGATAAAAACGAATATCGCATAGATACCTATACCTATTTACCTATTACGAGTATGTGTAATCAGTAGTTATTATCTTTAATGAGTATTCAATTTAGAAATTCAAACTAAAAAAAAGTATTATACTTTTTTAATTGATCTTGGTGTATTCTTTGCAGAAAATATATTTAAACTAATCTTTTAATATAATAAAATAATATTTCAAAAGTTGATTTTAAACCGACTCAATAAGTGTATAACATAGCTTATTACGATTGCCTAACGCAAAACGTTTATTTTATTTACAAACGATTGGATAGCTTAATTTAAGTGTTTAACATAATTAAATCGATTTATAATTATTTTTCAATTACCGTGGTGATTGATGAATTATTGTTTAAAATATGTTATTAATATGGTGATAGCTGGTAAGATATTTTATCGTTGAATAGGTGCGTTTTCTGCATTGCTTAATATACAGACCATTAATTCTATTCGATATATGTTCACTAGATTTTTGTTGGACTAAATATTAATTTACGATGTGTGATACATTTATAGTGTGATAGATTATATAAAGTAGAATTATTAATAACTTGAAGCAAATAAATCCATTTAATATGGTTGCATCTTTAATGCACGTAGACATGTGAACATAACATTTTTATTAGGATTTATTAGTACCCGCTTACCTACATTCTAAATTGAATGTTGAAAAGATAACATTTTAACAATGTACGTAATAAAGTATGGTATCTTTGATTTAATGCTATGTATACAGTGTAGCATGGTAAAAAACATATTTATGTAATGATTACTTGTAATATTATATAAAGTTAATTTATAGTCGTAATATCTTATCATTACTATAAAGTAACGACGAAAAAAAAATGTATCATGTATGCATAATTTTACTTATTAACTACAATATTTGGTATCATTCTTAAAATATAAGAAGTATTAACTCATAACATTAGAATTAGAATTAAATTTTGATGTTCTCTCGAGTGTTGGTTTCTTTTACTTGCGTAATATATCTTTTGATTCTAAGCCACTTAATAAAAAGCCATTTGTTATCAAGAAATCGTTTCACGTGAATAATTTTTTTTAACAGTACGGTCTTCTCTAACAGTATGGTTTGATGAATAAAGATAATTAACCTTAATATGGAATTTTTCGTTAAAAATATTATCAATCTAATAACCTTATTGAACATGTTAGAATTTTTCTTACATGTGTGTTTGATTAGTTAAGATATAAGTATTATAATCTATATAATTGTACAGAAATACAATATGAGTAAATTATAAATAACAAAGCTAACAAAACATATTATTATAGTTAAAATCATTAAGGATTTTTATATTTATGTATTTATTTTTTTAATGAATCATATTAGTATTGGGCTGGGTCAATATTAGTCCATAATTATTTTTACATACAAGTAAAAAATGAATGTTGTATAGTGATATTGGTTATTTTAATTATCATGTTTTCAATATAGTTCGAAAGTACCCAATATATACATTAAAGTGATTCTATCTAAATGCGATAAACATAATATATAATAGTTACATATATTGATATCTGTATAATATTATTTATTTAAAGCCCGAAGCAAGCACAATACCTTGTCTTTATGTAATATTTTTTGATAGCCAAAAGTGTGGTGGATTTTAAATTATGGCAATTATGGTGATATTAATGTCTAATAACGATACAACTATGGGATATGGATATTGATAAGCATCGGACTATATATTAAAAAAAATTAAGTTAATATTTTATATTAGTCAATTATGAATAATTATGAAACTAATTACATGGTGTAATTTACAAATAAAATATATGTCTGCTTTTTTATTATATACAAGCGATAAAATAATGAGCAACAATTTTAATACATTTTAAAGAAGAACTATTTTTTCTAATTGTGTATAAATTGTAATACTTTCAAATTATGTTGGGGGCTTATTTTGGTAGTTGATGGGTCTTAATTCTTTTGTGAAAGAAAACAAAAACGATTATAAATTTTCTAAATTAATTTTAAACTGGTAGTAAATATAAATGCAATTAAATATACAAATAATTAATAAAAGATAAGAAAACAATTAAAAAACAGAATCTTTTAACTTTTTTTGCTTTTAGCAAAATATCATTAGCAATAAATTGTTTATTGTACTCATTACTCAATTATAGTGTGAAACTGAAAAGTATACTAAGACTTCATGAGTGTAATCATCATTTGGTACATGATAAATTAATAATTAATTGATTAAATTGTTATCAAAAATATTAAAGGAAGAGAATATTTAGAACCTTTTTTTTTTTTACTTAGAAAAATAATTTTATATAATTACTTAATTTATTTGAGATCATTTATTAATTGTTTATTTTATTTTTATATGATTATCGAGTACCTATAATAGCTGGTTATCGAAAAATGAAAATGGTACGTCACAGATGAAGTTTTCCTATATTTACAATAAAAATTTCATTCAAACTAAATATTGGCTTGAATAGAAGTTTTTATGAGAACTTTACATTTATACTAAGTCGTAAAACTATAATGAATACTAATGATTTATTAACCCGTAAGTAAATGTGAATAATAACCGATGGACTATATTTGATGGTTATCTTTATATAGTTAATAAGAGGTATGTGTCTGGTAATAATAAGATTTTGCCTATAACATTTAAGTTAAAATTCAAAATTATCATGTTGGTTATTATTTTACAAATACATATTATTGTAAAATTGTATTATTAATATTATTATTATTATTATTATCATATTATTGTTTAATATACTATATGTTATATTTTTGATTTAAAATTGAAAGTGGTTTTAAGTACTCATTGCTTTTAAGGATTTAAACACTTTTAAAAATGAGTTCAAAAATTAAAATAGTATTAAATTAAAAAGAAAAATGCTATAGCTCAATTGGATAATTCAAAATTCTTTCGACGAATATCATTATGGATCATAATGAGTAAAATATATGTAAAGTATTTATACTACATACTATATTATATACTATACTTATAAGTATAAAGGACTACAGGCGGCTCAAAAATGTTCGTACAACTAAATTGTATTATAAGTATTGATACAACGAATCTTATCACAAAAACGTTTGCGTTTGTGTAACTTTATGGCACTTGCGATTCCAAAAAGCATATTTTTATGTTATTCCTTTTACTCGCCTATTGATTATATTGTTGACCTATAGAGAATTAACACGTTATGGAAATATTGATAGATTTAGTTAAAGAGTGAGTGTAAATGAATTGAAAGCAAATATTATGTAAATACAAGTCAAATATATACTTTTAAATTCAGAGTCATCTCGTCAAATTTGTATTGTATTTGGGGTGTGGTGTGTATATGTAAGACTTAGATCTAAGGTATATCGATATGCTTGTGTCGACGACGAAGGCGTGAGACCGTATAGTTTGTGTCCAGGTCGCAAAGAGTAAAAGAAAAATATGACTTAACGGGCGTCTCCGTCTCAACCGGTTCTCGTGCACGGCGAAATGACCAACGCAAGCCGAGCGGGATTCGTGCGCAAAATGTGTCTGGAAGGGATGCCGCGAAATGTTTTAGCATAAATACCGTGCCTCAAGTATCTGTATTCATCAGTTCATTTCTGTACACAGTCATCGAGCATTTCGATTCAACAAACACAAACAAATCAATAAAATGGCCGCTAAGGTAAGTCACATTCTCCTAATATGCGCACATTTTAAGACGAAGCATTTTTTTCTTTTCTTTTTTAACTTCTAAGCGCGAACCGAGAAAATTAAATTTTCGTTTTTAATTTTGAAATTTCGTTTTACAGTTGATCATCTTCGCCGCTTGCGTGGCCTCTGCCCTCGCCCAATACCCCGCCCCTGCTTACAAACCCGCTTACTCGGCGCCCGCTTACCCGGCACCAAAGGCTTACGCTCCGGAACCGCCTACGCACCGGCCCGTACAACTTCGAATACAGCGTCAACGACCCACACACCTACGACGTCAAGAGCCAATCCGAATACGCCGACGGCAACGGTTACGTCAAGGGATCGTACAGCCTTTGAAGCCGACGGCTCCACCCGCGTCGTCGAATACACGCCGACGACTGCAACGGTTTCAGCGCAAGTCAGAAGATCGACGGTGATACAAGCCCCGTACGGTGCACCGGCCTACAAGCCAGCTTACCCAGCACCGGCTTACAAACCAGCCCCGTACAAGCCAGCTTATTAATTCGTCCTCAAACGATGATGTTGATATAATAATTGTTATATCGTCGTTCCACCTTCTTCCGACTGTCTCTAATCAGCTGTTACACGGTTCCACTCTCCCGGAGTCCGCTAACCAGTTGTTTGTATTATTATCATTGACTCATTTGTTTTTACTAAAATGATTGTGTACATTAACGTGTAAATAAATCATTCATCATTTTCATCAAAAAATCGTTTTTATTATTATTTTTTTTTTTTGTATTCTACATAACACATTTTATGTAATATTGTGCTGAGTGAAAACCCAGTGGTCACTAAATATTTGACTTCATAATATTATGATGTGTATCTATTATATTGGTGTAAATGAACAAGCTAAACTTCAATGCTAGTTCGAATCCGCTGACTGTTACCCACACAATTCAGTTGCACACCATTCCTATCTTGGACATTATCAGGCATGAGCTTACAATAATTATTAGTACATGTTTGAAATAAAGTTTTTCCACATACCAAATGCAATTCTGATATCATAGATTATTCACGATTTTTCAATATTTACTTAATATCATGTAATTATTATACTTCCCGGGTAAATAAATAACAGAACATTGTTATTTTAAAAGAAACGCTCTATATTTATTATTATTTTCATATCAACTGATGATATTGTAGAAATAATTTAGTATTTAATGATCGAAATTTTAAATAATGTAAGTTGAGATCATTTAAAAATTAAAAGATTTTAACACTTTATTAATAATGGCTTAAAAAAATGTATTACTTTAATAGTTTTAATAATAATCAATCCGAAGTTTTTGGTTTTTGTTTTACTTATCGCTAGTGCTTCGCAGTCTTAAGTTTACACCTCATTGAACAAAAGCTAGCACAACGAGTACAAAGCAAACAATTTCCATTAAATGTCTTAGTAAGTTTTTAGAAATCGTTTAGGAGAAAGAGCTGTTTTTAAATTTATGAAACTTTTAGGAAATTTGGTAAAAACATCGAAAATATATTAAAAAGTAAACTTTATGTATATATTGAACAAAAATGCTGCTTGTAATTTCAATGAATAAAAACACATCCGTTATCATTAATCATTATACTTAGACTAAAAGTTGGACTACAGAATTAAAAGCGACATAAAGATAAAAATAAATAAATAGTTCACATTTATATTCGCAAGATTGATAAATCGACAATCTCTTCGAGTTAGGTGTCCAACATCTTTTAGTGGTTCTGTACGACAAAATGATTGATCATTTGAAAATGTAGTTTAATACGTAACAAAACAATACCAATTTTACTGTAGGATTACTCGTTTCACGTCAATCAAAAACATGCATATATTATTAAGTTTAAATGAAATTTTGAAATAAAATGATCATCTGAATGAATTGAATGACTTGGGAATGTTTCTACATAAACACGGCCAGTGTTAAATAGGTCGAAAAGGCCTTTGATAGTTTTACTTTGATCATAGTTACAGCCGTGAGAGGTGTATTTTTGATTAGCCTTCAAAAAGTAGACATTTGAGATGAGTTGCACTTGCGTTTAATAATTATTATAACGAGCTTTGTAATAGCGCTATATCAAATAATTGAGAGCATTTTTTTTATTTTGTTTTTGTCTAGAAGCAACAAGATTTATTTCACGACATAATTGTATACAATATTTAACTTAAAATATGTTTAGAGGCGGAGTGTTTTGATATAATGTTAAATACAATTAAAAATACATAATACTGTACAATAATATAATGTAATAATTCTGTTCAAAAATCTTTGCAGAATTTAATATCAATTAATTTATAATTATCATATATCATAAAACGTATATGTTAATGATAAAAAATCTGACTAGTATTATACAAAAATAAAGCATGGAGATTTAATGCGTTATAATTATTTTGCTATACTTATCTCGGCACAAACTTTAATAGTCAGTGTTATTAATATAAATTTAAAAGTAACAATAAATTAAGTCCACATAATAATAATTTACTTTTTGAAATTTTTATTTTTATCAAGTTATCTAGTAATTAATTTGATTTGGTGATGACAACTTTTAATTAAAATGTATGTTTAGTTGTTAGTATACTTCAGTATTATGATACATTTTTTTTTTATTTCGTCTTTTTTATTATATATGTATATAGATAATTAAGTAAAATATCAAGTGCCATTTAGAACTGTGTATGTTATCGTAACCGTTCGTTTTTCACAATTTTCTCTAGAACTTTGGTAAAGTTCCATCAGTGTCTAGTTTCCAATTCATTGAGTGTTCTATATACTAATGAAACTTTTAAGTTAAAGAAGTCTTCAACCAGAAAAAGTATTTAAGAACACACGCACTATACAATTAAAAAAAAAAAAAAAAAATACCCATCTAATTGAAAAATCAATACCTCACCACTATAACATTATTAACTTGTTGATTTGCTTAGTAATATTATTATTAAGCCCGAAGCGTTAATTTAACAGTTCTCAAATTTATTTTAAAACTGCTTGCGTTAACCAATTTGTTTTAACATTACCTTTTAAGTTATTTGAATACTTCACCATTGAAATATTAAAATAAATAGTTTTGATTAATAATAATTATAAAGCTTGTAATATGAGGTATAATTATTACAAAATATTATTATAGATTAGTTATTGATAAATATGTGTGTTGGTCATACATTATTTATAATTATATTATTTTAAAACAGTATTAGTATTTCTTCAACAAATTGATTTATCAAATAGTTTCCACAATCCGAATAACTACATATTATAATAGTATTAATAACATGGTTTCTATTTGTCTATCTATGAAATATTATAAATTATACCCGTTAGTACACTACATCGTGTCCGTAGTACCAATGTATTCAAAGGACAATCATAGTCATAACAAGTAATATTCAGTTATTGAAAACTCTATTAAAAATGTATGTCTTACACGTATTATTACAACACATTGTTCTGTGTTTAATTACAACGGATCCTTGAATATGAATCGTGATTTGCTACGTCCATTAACCGGGATATGGGTTGGCCGAAAACCGAATCATTATAATATCATCGATACATCCATCATTGGCCGCAGTGCAATAAAGAGGTATGTATAACCTTCTGACCTGTTACCTATTGGATGGAAAACATTCGTTTTGAATGAATTAATAATAGTCAATATTGTTATAGGGATCATAATATTATGTTCAATTGTATCTAGAGAAAACTTAAAAAGTAGGTCATTATGTGAATATATTAAATCATAATCATATGTTATATTGTTCTGCCAGCATCACAGTAGAATTTGGTTGGAAAATATGTTTAGAATATTATGAAGATTTCTTGTAAGAATGGAAATCGTGGCTTGAGGAATAAAATGGAAATGTATAACATATTTTGTAATAAAAACAACAGTTAGTAAAGTTATAAGTTCACGTTGCTTTTCTATCCAAGAACTATGCAAATCAGCAATGAAGCGATGATTTAAATTTTAATACATTTACGTATATACCTATTGCCAATTATTGTAGATCACTGTTTTCTACTACATTGGAGTACTCACTTAAATTCTAGGTGGTCAAAAATGTATTAATATTGTTAATATAAAATTTATATTTAATATTTATATAAAACTGTATTTTGCTACATCTATGTATTAACTATTAAATAATAATTAGTCGCAATAGGTATTTATTTTTTCAATTTTTATCTTATACATTTAGAAAATGAGAAATAATATTTAATAGTTAATAAATTCTTGATTTTCTTGTTCGAGTTAAAATTTATAAAATGTAATAAGTTGAAGTGAGTTATATTTCAGTGAATTATTGATTTATGTACTGTTATATTTTTAATATTTTCATTATATCAATTTATTTTTTCTGTAGCTTATATAAAAATAGGAACTACGCGAAATCTCCATGATACAATTTTAATACAATTTATTGTGTAGTTGATCATTTTTATTTATGGTTATCGAATATAAATCTGAAAGTTTCACAGTTTCATTAACTTTGTTTATTAACATTTAAGTATTTTGAAGTGATGTTAGTATTGTAAATCCGTATAGATTATATTTTGTTTTCACATGTCAATTTATAACATAAGTAAACTTAAAAACTTAGAGATAAGCAACAATGTGTTGATTAGTTCACCGATAACAATAATAATTGCGTTCTGTGTAAAAACTTTAAATTTAGACAAAAATAGTAATTTTGAATAGTAATGATTAATAATTTGTAAAAAAAAATTGAAAAATAACAAGTAAGTTTACATTCTGAAATACGTTCGGTGTTACTTGTAGGTACGTCCACGCTTTAAATAATTCTAGAGGAATGAAAAATAATGAGCGTGTACCATTCATTCGGTAGTACCCGTACGTAGCCCGTAGGTATGATATTATGATAATATGTGCGATTGAATAAAAAAATTCGATTGCCGAAAAATCTGTAAACATTGCGAAATCGAACACGACTCACTCACTGGTGTCCAAATGAAATCACAATTTTGATTTATGTGATTTGAGAACAAACGTGCGTTTATTTGAAACCAAACCTGGTCCGTTAGCGCGATCGAGTATAGAAAAATATTTAATACATCATAGACTAATATTATTAAATATACAACAATATCACGGCTTGTCAAATGTTTACTGTCAATCAATCGATTTATGCATATGGATATACGCTCACACGAGCACAATATGTGTGCATTATAAATGGTTATTTAGCGGACAAAAACTTACTATCATTTTTAAACATTACATAATGCGAATGTTCATTAAAAAGACATAAACCGGTATTAACGGGCGTCTGGTGGACGTCGGGCGCGCGTGGTTCCACTGACATTGACCCAATATACAAACATAGGTACGGTATAATGTTATATATATATATATATATTTATAAATTATATTATTCATTTATATGAAGTGTACACTATATTATGTGTATTATGCGCGCTAATACAGTTATATTCTTTCATTTTTTTTATTTTTCATTATTATTATTATTATTCACTCTTTCTTTCCTCTCTCGAGATTTATAATATGTATAAATAGTATATATATATATATATATTTATAGGCATACCGCACATTCCTTTTCATTATTCGACATTGGTGCACGTTATTAGTACCTGTACACACGGTGTACGTATTATAATAAACATTACACGGTTCATAAACTGCAGTCAAAAGGACAAACGTCCTGTGGGCAAACACGGCTGTTGCCGCATATATATAGATCTTCGAATCGATTTATCGGAATGATTTACGGCTAGATTCGCGCGATGGGCGTCAATACAATATACGTAGGCAATATTATTATCATAGTGATATTGTAGCGGCGCACGCGCATATTATTGTTATTATTATTATTAGATCGTATTTCACGACGAAAAAACATACACGCGCATAAATTAATAGACACAATATTATACGTGTATCGTAGCCACATAAATTAATAATAAATAAATAAATATTATTGCTGCAGCGAGCTGCATTTCGATTGTTGACTAATACAACGAACGCGTTGTTTTCACGGGGAGCAGCGTACCTATAGATAGGTGCTATTATTTTATCGCGGTGGACCGAAAAAAGTGCACTGTAAACTGCGAGGTCTGACCTATCTATGGGGATCGTTATAATATCAGCTGCAGTTATTCAACACACAAAATAATACAATTTTTTAATTATGCCGCACCGAGCGGAAATTCCGTCCGAGAGCGCTACTCGAGAACGACGAATGTTATCGCTATAGCAGTGAAGTACTGTTTTCAAAAAATGTATAACTATAAAATACGTGCAGATAATAATTGCCAGCTCTTGTATGGCAATACTTCAATATTTACTTTTAAAATTTAGAGCGGTGTGCGCAATGTACTTACTAGATAATTGAGTATTAAGTTTTGGGCATTTCGATAGTGTGTTGAACCTGTACACGAAGTGAAGGTTTAACAGTATTACGCGAGAGAGAACGTTGGTATTTTCAAAAATATTTTTCAAAGTTTGAAATGCTCATGCTTCAAATAATGCTGACTCGTCTTAAATACTACATATAGTAGACAAATTGCGAGTACTTCAGAGATAAATGATACCTATTAACCTTCAGCTATATAATATACAGACCTTATGTCAACGCCTATAAAAAACACTAAGTATATTTTAATCTATTTTGGGTATAAAAATAGAAGACAAAGTCGTTTATTTCACACTGCTGTATTTACTTAAGAAATTAATTGATTGCTTTACTTGGAAAATTATGATTTATTAATTTTATGAAGATATATAATTAATAAAATACATTACTTTTATAAAAAAAAAAAAATATGTGTTAAAAAAGTGAAAAGTATGTTCATATATAATCATAACGTTTGTTGATAAATAGACTATTTGACTTCAATTCAATTTAATGCGATATATTCTGTTAACTTATAGTTTTGCTATAATGTTTACAACATCCTAAAAACATCATACAATTGTTGTGTATCAAAACTAATAAACTAAAAATATTAAATCTTAAATCAACTTGAGTTAATTGTACAATTTTGAAAATAAGCACTGAAATTGATGTATTTATCTATTATATTTTAGTGTACATTATTATTTGCATATGAAGTACGTACAACGATAACTATTTAATAAAGTAATTTGTATGAGAACCAAGTAAAACATTATTTTGTATTGGTTTATATAGGTTGTTTTCAATGTTTAAAGAATATATAGCTAAACAAACTTACACTATCTGGAAAGTCCATATGGTTCAAAACAATGCATAACCTTATATACATGCTCTGTCAACGAAACAAATATTTTTTAAGCACTTTAGTAGTAGGTAGTAGATTATTATTCGTATACTAACACTTTTAAGTGTCCACTAAAATTAATAACATCTGCATTTTTATAAATTAAGTTTTTTCAATTTTTATCTTT
Source organism: Melanaphis sacchari (assembly GCF_002803265.2). NCBI lineage: Eukaryota > Metazoa > Arthropoda > Insecta > Hemiptera > Aphididae > Melanaphis > Melanaphis sacchari. The sequence goes on along the minus strand of NW_020271096.1, from coordinate 1,222,115 downwards.
ACGTGTTTTTAATAATGCGTGGTCTCATTACACAAACACGGACGTTGAGTCGAGTAGACGATCGATAAATTTTATCGAGATAAACCACACAGCTCACGCGTATTACCATAATAACGCATTAATACTACTACGACAATGTCGTATGGATCCCCGTTTACGTCAAACGAACCGCGCAAACGGTAGGTATCAGATATTATTTATTCGGCGTCTATGGCAAATCATCGCTCAACACATCGAGTGCTATCACCATTGAGTAAATATAATTAATTAATTATCGCATTGTGATCGCGACGTACTTAACACCAATAGTGTCATCAGCAAGGAGTGTATACCAAGAGTGGATACTGCAGAGGTGTAATATTATGTTTGAAAGAAAAACAAGACACGGCTGTTATAATATTATAGTATCACGACGGATCGTATAATATAGGCAATAATGATAATAATTATAATAATGATGATGTGATGTCGTCTATTAAGATCTATTTACAAAATGTATATTTATACGCGCGTCGCAGGCGCAATAAACATGCGAATCGTTCGGGTGTTGGCATCGATAATATTTGCGACGGTTTCACCGGCGGCGAAGAGATTTAGTCTGGGAGTGGTGGTGCTGCGATACATCGCCAGGACGAGTCGCTGGTGTGATTAGTACGCCTTGTACGGAGCAGGCTTGTAGGCCGGTGCCGGGTAAGCTGGCTTGTACGGGGCTGGTTTGTAAGCCGGTGCTGGGTAAGCTGGTGCTGGGTAGGCAGCGGGTGCTGGGTAGGCTGGCTTGTAGGCCGGTGCGCTGTACGGGGCTTTGTATCCACCGTCGATCTTCTTGACTTCGGCGTTGAAACCGTTGTAGTCGTCGGCGGTGTATTCGACGACGCGGGTGGAGCCGTCGGCTTCCAAAAGGCTGTACGATCCCTTGACGTAACCGTTGCCGTCGGCGTATTCGGATTGGCTCTTGACGTCGTAGGTGTGTGGGTCGTTGACGCTGTATTCGAAGTTGTACGGGGCCGGTGCGTAGGCGGGTTCCGGAGCGTAAGCCTTTGGTGCCGGGTAAGCGGGCGCCGAGTAAGCGGGTTTGTAAGCCGGGGCGGGGTATTGGGCGAGGGCAGAGGCCACGCAAGCGGCGAAGACGATCAACTGTGAAAACGAAATCGTTAAGATCATAATAATAAAACGAACATCATATAATATATTATACGTAATAACATTCTGTCGAGGAGGACAAAAAAAAAAAAAAAAAAAAAAAAAAAAAACAATAGCAACGAAAATATTGTCTCGTCCAAGCGGTAACAGTATTTTTTTAATTTTTTTTTATTTGACTTGTACGCAATTACGAACGGATAATCTAATGACGACGACGAGCAGTGTCTCAAGTCGACGATGTGCGAGCAGCTATATCTACAGCCGCCGAGTCGTGGAGATTCACGAGCTCGCAGGTTATGGTGGGTAAATCGTACAGTACCTCAGTGCTATACTGTTATCGCTTTCATGACGAGACAACATTTCGTCGGCGCGAGTCGGTTTCCTCGCGTACAACGAAAACCGTGATTTGTCGTTCACGTTTACCTTAGCTGCCATTTCTGTTCGAGTGTACTTGTGCGTTATGTTTTATTTTTTTTTCAAAAATTTGCAAGTCTTGACGACGACGAGATCTGTAACTGGTGTCTCGGTCTGGAACGGTCGCCGTATTTATATGCCCGTGTTTGTCGTCCGCAATCCCTTCCAATGCGGTTGTGCGCGCCGCGTATTCCCCGGATAAGACCGCGTACCTGCCAACAAGTACATACTTTCGAGTTTCGATATGGTTATGGGTTATAGGTACGCTACTGTACGGTATAGCACTGCGGTATATGTGTTTTGATATTATTACTATTATTATTGTCATTATCGTATACGTATGCCTATGCGAACCGGTTGCGATATAAGCCATTACAACTGCAGCGTATATACCGGGTTATCGGTAGATTATTATATCTGTACACGTTCTTTTTGCTCCGTGCCACAATTGCAGCGGTGTCCGGCCGCGGCGGCGGCGTAAAGGGAAAAATCTTCAAGGACACGTCGTCGTCTATTCGAGTTAATTTGGTATCGAGGAGAGTAAAAAAAAAAAAAAAGGTTTGCCTCGCGTTTGCAGTGCCTCCGACTTGCAGTACCCGTGGAACATTTATTTCCAAATGATTTAAATTATACGTTGGCTGGTGGTTACGAATGTCCGTAATAATAACTACAACTGCCGTCTGTGGTGTATTTTGTATTCTACCGTAATGTGCATCAATTACCAACGTACGTTTCGTGTGCAGCAATATAATATTTCAAGAAATATTCGTATTTATGTAAAGTTTCGCTTGTCATGAACCATATGCTATTATGTTTAGAATATTGTATCATGGTTTTTAATAGAATAATTTGCTGAATGTCTTTTGTTGTTTTGTAAGCACACAATATAATACTACCTAGTATACAGTATTTAAGTGATAACACTAGTAGTTTAATATCTGAATCTGGAATTTTTTTTTTTTTTTTTTAGCTGTTTTAAATATGCCAATACAACTTTAGGTATATCGATTTTTTTTGACTTATTATTTTTTTTAAACCTACGTTTAATTATAGAGAGAATATTTTAAAAATTCACCACAATATACTCGTAATCGAATGGAAATGTTTTTAAATTTGTCTTACTAAGTATTTTAATGGAATGAAAGGTAATTAATAGGTGGCTTAACAATGATAAATATTTTGAGAAACATTTTGAAAATATAATATGATATTTTATCTGACTCCGATTATTAGTCTTTGATTATTACTTCAGTTATCTTTTATAAGTGGAGAGGGTAATTAAATAAATTTGATAAAAAAAATAAAACGCGCAATTAACAAGCGTAAATATTATATACTGGAAGTTAGTAATATTGTGCAGGCGAGCACATCAATAATAGTTATTAATTAATGCGCTTGGTCACAACTTGATATTTTTCAGTAACTCTATATTACACTACAATATTATTGGTAACTACCTAAACTACAGAATATTAATTTTATATTCAATATTTTCCCGATATACGTTATATAATTAAATTGACGTGTACCTACGCAGAAAATATACTATACGAGAGGAATAAATTGATTTTGTCCATTATTGCCCATTAATTTTTCCCATCAAGTCGAGAACTTTTTCATAATACTCATACATATAATGACAATAAAAGGTATACAATATTTATTATGGCCATGTTAAAAATCTAAATTGATCAAGTGGTGACTAAAATGGTAACACGACCAGCGCCACGGTCATCGTGATGATATAACGGCGTTACGAATATAGAAATACAACGGATGGATTAAAATAAATATTAGTTGTTTCAGAATAGTGTGATAAATAATTGAAAAAAAAAACTTTAAAAATGGCTAGTTTCATTCACCTAAACAAAAGCTGTAATTATTTAAAAGTTTGGTAAATTATAAAGTTCGAAGAGTGATTTTGAACAAAACAGCTAGTATTATTATAATCAAATAGTTTCATGCGTTTACTGTTAATTATGATTATTATATATTATATTTAGAACTATTCATTCTTATAAATGTTCTTTACATATAGATTAATTGTGGTATAAACACAATGTGATACGCCACGTTACATTAAATGTTTAGGTTTTAATACGTAAATTAACTATAATTTGTATACAAATAGTATTAATGTTTTATTTAAATATTCGTGATATATTATTTATATTTTAGAAATATTTTTGAGATAAGACAATTAATTAAAAATATTTTTTACACTCAATTTAAAAATAATATTTCTCAAAATAGTGAACAATTTTTAATTATATGAATTTCAATAACATGTAACATCCTCGTATATTCTAAATTTGAATTCAGTGTGTATTGTACACTAAGTTTTTTTTTAAATATATTGCATTTTATTAGTTATTTTATATTTTTAATAAAAATTTGTATAGACGATTAAAGAGTTTTAGATACGTACGTAAGATTTGTTTTACATTCGAAATATGATTTAAATAATAAATAATGTGTAATAATGTTTTTGTATTTTATTTTATTTTTATTTGTTTTCTTTCTCTATCTCTGTTCCACTCACTCAAAATGTATTAGAATCGTGTAAAAACTAAATTAAAATCATTCAGTAGGTATCTAAAATTTAAATACTTATTAAATAAATGTACGTATCTTAACTGTGTCTCCGTAAAAACGTGTTTATAGGTGGTATAGATATATCGTTGAAAATTATTAAAAAGTTCTTACTGAAAAATCAATTTTTTGATTTGAAAAAAAGTAATAATGTTAAGCAAATGTTTATCGAAAAAGATCGATATTGGTGTGGCTACTGTGTTGTTAAAATAAATATACATCTATAACTGTATTATTTTATTTAAGATACAAGTGTTGTTAACTGATCATTAATAGACCATTTTTGTTGACTGTTCAATATTAAAGTAGGCGGTATTACACCACTTACAGTCTCGATGGGTGGCATAATAGGTGCGCTGAGCTTTCCCTATTAGATGAGCACATTGTGTCATTGAATATATATATATATATATAATATCATGTATAATGTTTATTTATATTATTCACTACCTACATTTTCCAACGAATATAAAATGGATAATTTGGTTTTATTATACATGTATATGTGGAGATATTTTAACGATATATCTATTCATAGTTTTTAATAAGATAATAATATATATTATGATATTATAATTATACACGTAGTGTACATAAAATAATAATTGTAGTACTTATGCCTCAACTAGTTTTACGATGGTATATTATAAGTAGGTAATATACCTAACCAATCAGCAATTTTAATACAACGTATAATTTAATAAATTGAGCGTTTTTCAGTTGGACACTATTTAAAGAGCGTCCAAGAGTAAGTGGTTATACTGTTACATAAAATAATTATTCAAGTTATTATTATCGCATTATGAAAACAATTTAGTCTATACATTTTAAAGAAGTTTTTTTTTGGTTTATCATACCTATGCAATTTAATGTATTTTTAAACGGGGACAAAATGAAAAAAAAAAAACATTGCATTATTATAATTTTACAATTGAAAGTAAATATCTATTTGACAGAAAAATCATTTGAATTATTTAAGAGAAAAATGGATTGCTGTGCCAATATTAGATGGCTAGGCAAGATAATATTAAACAAGAGGTGTGAGTGTAAACTTACTTGTTTTAGTGCCCTACGGACTAAAAAAATATATTATATTATTTATGTAATTGTATCATTATTTTATTGAGTATGACCTTTTATTAAACCTGAATTTTCTATAAATGGTATTTAAAATAAAATATATGACATTACAACTAGGTAATAAATGATAAATTAAAACTTCTGTCCCACGCGTCCACATCAATGTAAACTGGATCAACTACAAATTAATAATTTAGTACTCTTTATAGTATGCCAACATAATATCGGTAGTAAATTCACATTTATCTGTGATTTGTAATTTGTAATTTTAAGCTTATGAAAGTATAGTCGGCTACTTTCATCATTTCGACTGCTAATTCAAACGTCATACACAAGGCTTGTATACAATTATTGTAAAAATAAAGAAAGATAATAAAAATACTTATCTATACAAAACGTTAAACTACGCATGATTCGGACAATGTTTCAGGATTAGTGTATTTTTATTTAATCGTAATTCAGAATTTTAATAGTGAATGGTAAACCTTGACCTCCGTATTCTAAATTATAATCGTACACTAATATGATTTATTTGAATTTATTATAGGACGTTCAATTATTATTATTCGTGACATAATAATTGCAAACAGTTAAAATAGCCTCAAAAGTATATCGGTAATCACTACAGTAAGTATCATTATGTCCATTGAAGGTGGCCGATGTGATATGTTGGAGGTTAGGTGCGATTGTGTGTTATTGCGATACCACGGCATAACTACTAACTATAGTGTTAATTTAAGAAGTGCTCGCGACGAGTTATTACAATAATTTATTATCGTTCTGCGGTGATTTTTTCGTTTAAAATAATATATCTTAAGGAGATGGAAAGATGTGAAAATCATTACGGTCGTTGAAATAATTTTGTTGTTTCTCCGATAGCAGTACACTTTAATATGTGTTTACACAACGTGTATTATAATATGCCAATACATGTCATGCGATTCATTATAGATATATATTTTCAAGGCAGAGTTTTCGGGTGATTGGTAAATAAATTGCATATTATAATATAGCAGCTGTTCGGGGTTATGTCGTGTTTTACTTGTATATCAGTGGGTCCGAGAGTTCAACGGAAATTAATTAAGTGTGATCAGGGAGGTCATATTATATAAATCACATTCAGTATGATCACGTTTTTTTTTTTTTTTTATTATTTATTTATGGGTTAACAATGGGCGGACTCGCGTCACTGTATAAATAATGTATCGAAATCTCAACATTCGTGTAATACGTTTTTCTATTATTTCTTATTGTAAAGCATGTGTAAGCAGGTGTTTTTTTTTTTTTTTATTACTGTTTTTTATTAATATCTACGAAATATAACATGATTATCTGTATAGATTCGAGCAGTGAAAAAGGTATTATATTATTACTCTTACGATGGAACGGGATTTGAGAATTTGATATTGTTTTCAAGAAATTTGACCACAGACATTTTTTATTTTTAATGATTGGTGTTTATTCAAATTTTTGTTTTTATATTATTTTTACGGCTTTCAAAAACAATTAATTAGACGATTAAAATAATTTTGTTCACGGTTAAATAATACCTACGTATTTAAATTAACTAAATAAAGTAATATTTTTATATTTATAATAATGAGTATATAGCTCTTTTTTGTTTCTGATGAGATTATTCAAGTAGGTAGGTATAGTACTTACATGGAATTTTTAATAAGCCTTCTATATATTAACTTGTAGGCCTAGGTTTTGTTTTTTTAGTTTTACTTCAAAGCAGTTTGTAATTTCATTTGTATTAATAGACTTAGTAGTTTAATATAAGTTTTTTATTTTACTCTTCATGGATTTTTTTTTATATGAGTATAACAGTTTAAACACTAAACAAGAAATAATTGACTTATTTATCTATACAATATATTTTTATTTATCCTAAACAAATAGTTATTCAGGGTTTTTAACAATTATCATCATATGTTTTTATAACGAGTTATTTTAATAGTTGTTATTTTTTTTATCATTCAAATAAATACATCAATAATACTAATGTTTTTTTGCGGTTATTTTAATCAATGTTAATGAGAACATTTCTGTGTAAATAAAAAATTATAAAATGTCTACTTTACTATTCTGAATAACGTATAAAATATATTTTGAACATTTTTATTCATACATTTTTTTGATACACACTTAAAATTTGAAAAAGGACACGACTACATTAGTGAATCACAATTCTTTCATGAATCTTCATAATGTTGCAAAGATTTATCATTGCTTTAAAATTTTTAGTATCTTTAACACAGTACTAGTACTATGTCATTCGTCAAACTGCTGAAGCGGAACGAGTACTCAACGTACAACTCTTTAAATCATATATACTTTTACTTTTATATTTTATATTTATAATAATTATACAATGTATTTATGATTAAATATTAGACGTCGATTACAGTACTTTTAAATCGATTACTATTCTGTAACAACACAACATAATATTAATAATATCATTATACATTTACGAATTGTACCCTGTCATGTATTATATCTGTAGGCTATAGCTGTAAACTGTTAAGACGTCTCATTTATCGACTTCAATATTGTTTTTTTCACCGATAATATTTAGTATATTATTTTAGTACATCGATCAACGATGTTTTAATCAACCACGTCGCTATATCGTTGCGGCGTGGTGAATTCCACAACGACAGCAGCCGTTGAGATTTTACCAAACGGAAATAAGAGTGTATTTTTATAGTAGGTAGGTGAAAACAAATAATAAAAACCAGTGCGATTTTAACGTCTTGCAAACATATATTAAACTATACATTTACACAACAATAAATACAGGTATTTGATCGTGAGATGTTGTTTACGATGCACGAAGAAGGAAGAGAGAATACATGATTATATATTATTACAATATAATATGGTTAATAAATAATTAATAATAATAGTAATCATGGTATATGACTCGAGAGCCGGACAACAAGTCGTACGACAGCAGTTTACTGGCGACTAGTTTTCGGCGTCAAAAGATCGGAAGAAAGTGTTATAGAAATCGAAAGGACGAAGACAAATTAGTAAGCCTTGTATGGGGCTGGTTTGTAGGCCGGTGCGGAGTAGGCGGGTGCTGGGTAAGCGGGTGCTGCGTATGCGGCCGGTGCTGGGTAAGCTGGCTTGTAGGCCGGGGCGGCTTTGTAGGCTGGGGCGCTGTACGGGGCCTTGTATCCACCGTCGATTTTCTTGACTTCGGCGTTGAATCCGTAGGAGTCAGCGGTGTATTCGACGACGCGGGTGGAACCGTCGGCTTCGACCAGGCTGTACGATCCTTTGACGTTGCCGTTGCCGTCGCTGTATTCGGACTGGCTCTTGACGTCGTATGTGGATGGGTCGTTGACGCTGTATTCGAAGTTGTATGGCTTGGGTGGGTATGCGGGTTCCGGAGCGTAGGCTTTCGGGGCGGCGTAAGAGGGTGCGGCGTATGCCGGTGCTGGGTAGGCGGGTGCTGGGTAAGCTGGCTTGTAGGCCGGGGCGGGGTATTGAGCGATGGCGGAGACCACGCAAGCGGCGAAGATGATCAACTGTAACAAAACAATAATACCATGGTTAGGTTGGGTTATACATTACGTGTTGAACGCAAAAATTATACCTCGCACAGACAGACACACACACACACACACACACACACGTCTAACTATATTTATAATAACTAAATAGCTAACTCGCTCGCTGGTAGTTCAAGAACGGTAACTTTTAAACAATAACTATGTAGTACAATATTTCGTTTTAATGAAAGTACCTATAAATATCGATTATTTTACAAAAAATATCGTTCCTGTCTAATTCACCTCATATTTTTGGCCGTTTCAGGCTACAATTTTTTCTCAACAACGAGTAATTGAACTCTATAGTTAGTAATACATCTATATCTACATATACATATATATCTGCGGCATAAAACTCGAAAACGTCGGCGGTCGGTTTCGTCAAGTACCCCTATTGAAATTCGATGAATTTATTTTTATGGTTTTCAAAAAGAATTTAAGTTAAAACGTGCGCTGCGAAGACGGCTTTATACTCGTTAATGAAAATAAAAATAAAAAATCGATGAGGTATGGCTTGTTATAATGAATTCTGCGGTAGTTGGACTTTGCGTTCGGTCTAACTGAAATCCTGCGTTATAGTCACGAGTAAAAATTAAGTCACTTACCTTAGCGGCCATTTTAATGGTTTTTTTTTGTGATTTTGAATTTTTTAAATAAATTACAATCGAACGATCACGAATGACTGGTGAGTGTGACTGTTGAGTTTACTCTATTTATGCTAAAAGTTTCAAATGACTTTAATCCCTTCCAGTCGATTAACTCCTTCCATGATTTCGATACAACGAACCGGTTACATAGGAGAGTAATGATTTAGCTAATATGGCAACCTCATAACCGAGGAAACATTGGACCTAAGGCTATTGGGTTTGGTTGAACGATAAAAAGAGCAACCTTGAATTTTTGTCCGTGCGGTCAAAAACAGTAACTGTCAGTGATACAGAATTAATTATTTAACATTTTGGATTGGCTGATCTTGTCCTTACAAAAGCCATAGCGAAGAGTATAATATTATAATGAAATTTAATTTTTCATAAAACAAATTACGTATTGGCAATAATAGCATTTTACCAATCACCGTGTATCCGTGTAAGCAAAAAATATAATATATTATTCTTATTGTGCTCGACATAGAAAATAGGACATTCAAATAATCTCCAGGCCATGTATAGAATGACCGACAAACGGACAAATAAACAATATATAATATTTAATTTTCATTTCATTAATAATATATTATATTATTTTATTCATATTAATTAAATGGTATTATTATCTATGTAAATATGAAAATCATAAAATAACCATCAACATTTCATCATTTTTGTTTCTATGGGTAGTTGATGCATATAATTTGTTTGTTAAAGAAAAAACAAAGTGCTTAGAAATTTGTAACCTGACACTTAAATTCAGTTAATATATGTCTAAAGATTAATTCATATGTTTTTTTTTTTGTTTTTTATTTTAAGTAGGAACCATGTAATATAATTAAACTAAAAAGCGATAAAAATCGATAATGTAACTGAAATATTTGAAACAATATGAGTATCAATACTACTACACTTATTTTATTCGTCGGTCATTGTATTACAAATCCCGGTCAGATAAAATTTTTCAAAGACGACGAGCGTTATGTAAAATGACCGGATTTTCTGCTATATGCGTTCTTAACTTATAACATATTATACGCATAAATTATGTACGCACATATCGGCGTGGCTGTATATTTGTATGAGCGTATGGGAGTTATACAATTTTGAAATACCTGTAGATTGTTGCAGCGGTGTTTACCCAATTTATTATGAACGTGATCGCTAATTACGTAGCCAATTAGTGTGCACCTATACATTTTTATCCGTGTTCATTGTACTAGTGAAAAACTAATTTTAATATTCTTATTGTATTTTTATTTCCAACGTACATACTTTTTATTTGAAGTTATTTTATAAATTGTCACGTCAAAACACATTTCTGAGTGGAGCTTGGTTGAAATAGTACTTTTGGCGAAATTTTATTAATATGTTTTTCAACGGTTTTTTTATTATAATATTACTTTGTGAAAAATAAAGAATGACCACTTTAAAGTATAATTCAGGTTCGGTTTCCGATGTTTAAAGGTATGGTACAATATGAAACGTTTGCATTTTTTTCTTGCACTTAAACAAGGTGTAATTAGATTTTTTTTTAATAATGCTGTAAAATTAACACTTTTTTTGCTTTGCTAAGAATCTGGAAAATTAATTGAAACAATGAGAGTGAAAGTTTGGTCGAATGTTATGTTGGTTGTGTGTTTGGCGGCGGTTTGAGCTATTCAACAACAACTCGATAGAATGAAGACGTGTTATGTTAATAATAATGTGATCACTCACGATATTGAAAAACTACGTAGGTTTTCTTTATTGTAATAAATAAAATGGTGCATCTCTCAGAATTGTTTTTCGAGTACTCGATATTATTACACCTTGACATACATAAAATGCAAAGAAAGTACTCAAGTGCTTACTATTATATTTTAAACTTTAGGCAAAATAAGAATATTTTTAGTCTTATAATGATATTTTGTACTTACTTGTATTACCTTTTCTCTGTAAACATGTCTTTAATCAAACGGAGCACACAAACGATTTTACTTTTACGTTTCATGCAAAAAAAAAAAAAAAAAAATTGGAGATGTCATTTGTGATTTCCTATGATTTGAGTCAATATGACCTATATAAATAATATCTTTTGAAGATATCTAGAGAAGATTGGCAAAGAACCGTAGTTCTTACAGAACCCCGCTAATATAATCATAATACCTGTGTCAAAACGAAACGATGCGAGACGAATGCTAAACACCTATTTAGACTTTTTATACTGTTCGTCTCGTTTTGTTTTTAATTTAAATAAATTATGTGGGTATTAGATTTTTCTGTATCCTAATTAAATAACTATAGTTATTTAGTGTATGCCTATTAATCAATTAATTAATTCAGTGTTACGTTCTATCGCCATTTATATAAATGGTTGATCAAATATTCAAATTGATAATGAATACTGCATACTATTGTTTTAATTCAAGCATTGATTAATGATGTATTTAAATTAATACACTTTTTTCTATCAACAACCGGTTTTCCAACAATGCGATGCACTTACATAAGACATTTATCATTATAATATATTTAAGTTGTTTTAAATAATAGGACAACATACCGTCACATAATTTCATTTTACATTTTCTATCAACTTTATACTACTTAATAATAGAAAATTCGATAGGTTATTTATAATCTATATACTATTTAACCATAATGAATGCGGTGGACTCTCAATGGTATCAATTATTATAACTTTACATAATAATATGTAGCTAGAAAAATAAGATAATATTAATTCAAATAGTTATCTTGTTTATAAGATTCAATATTTGATTGATTGCCTATTCGATATTATTATATGTAACATATTTTCACTGTTTCCTTGACTTTTAACCTATGTACGACATGATTATATGTTTACTTTATCTTTCACGACTTAATCATAACTATTTTATATTTTGACATTGAGTATAAAATGACAATTTATAGTATACTCAATCATAGTATTGATTATGTGTTTATATTTATGTTAAAATTCTGTTGTATTATACGTGATGAAAATAATTAGTAAAGTAGTTTAAGTAGGTATTTTAAAATATTTACACGATTTATTTATATATTTTAGATTTTTAAAGGAAACAAAATTAATATTAACATTTTTATTTTAGATAAATCATAAAATATTTCAATTATTAATAATTAATTATTGTTGTTTTAGAATAGTAATAATTTTCCAATATCAAGTTTCAAAAATATAAATTAGAAAATCAGAAAAAAGGTATACTCTACTTTTAGAACTATATTAATAAACCGTGGATAACAAAGATAATTAACCTGGATTATCATATATTTTAAACACACTAAAGTAAAATAGTTATCAATATATTTTGTAGACAATGATGCCAAACGAAGAAAAAGTAATATTTTTACCTAATACACACAATTGTATAACACATTACGTAAGGCACTTACCAAATATAAAAATTTGAATTTTTATTGATTCGATGCCTTTGTAGTTTAGATACAGGTTATAAATATTCAATATACAACAAATATTAAAATATGTCAAATCTGTACAATTATTGTATATTAAATAAATATACACTATAGTGTTTTAGATGTGTTTTTTAAGTGAAGTTTTTACTTTTTAGTGAATATAATAATAATATTACATTATATTTTTTGTAATTTTTAAGATTTAAAATTGCAGGTAGAAACCAGTTTGATGGGATTTATTTATTATGAATGGTTAATTCAATGATTTTTTCAATATATCTACTAGTTATTGAACTCGCGTAAGATATAATAAATTTTATTATGTACTTAATATATTTATACTGAAATATGTGCAATATTTTAATTTATGATCAGCATTATTATAAAATAGTTTAGTTATTTTATTTGCGTTGACTGCCCGAATATGAAACAATATTCTAATATCATTAAACCTTAAAGTCAGAACATTGGACACCAATAAACAAGTTTGTCAGAAAATATTATATTACGCGTACGCGCTAGTCGAATATTGAAGGCCGGCATTTGACATGCATTTTTTAAAGAACGAATTGATCTGTATACTATAATGTATAAACAAAACATAAATGAATGATATTTTAAGACCAGTGGATCTGTACAGGCATCAATCACTGTCCAAAACACTGAGGATTTATTCAAAGTAAAATAAAATAATATAAAATGTAATCCGCACAATGACATATAACGGAAAACACGATAGTATGGATTTAATGCATTTGTCGACGATATCATAATACGATACAACATTATTATAGAGTGCTGAACAACGGTTTATTAAAAGTATATTTTACAGAAATGTCGTTATGAAAGTATATTATACATGAAACGATGTCGACACGATTGCCAGATGATGGTGGGCAGCAGTCGGTGCCTGGGCAGTCGCATCATCAGTAATGGTATGGCGAGGACGATTTGTATGGATGATGGATGGGCTCGTGGTTGGTGGTGTACGGCGCTTCGTAATGGTAGTGAGCCGGCGCTTCGATTTTCTTCACCTCGGCGTTGAAACCGTGTTTGGCGTCGGCGGTGTACTCGACCACCCTGGTAGAACCGTCGGCTTCCAGAAGGCTGTACGCGCCTTTGACGTTGCCGTGACCGTCGTTGGACTCGTGATGACTCTTGACATCATGGGTGTGCGGGTCTTTCACGGCGTATTCGAAGTGATACGGAGTGGGTGCGTGTGCGTAGTGGTCGTCGTCGTGGTGCTCGTAACCGCTGTGCTCGAGGATCGCAGGTGGAAAGGCTATGGCCAGATGCCCGAACAAGGCGATGAACACGATCAACTGCAATATTTCATAAGTCTATTTTGATTTTGGACTGGACGCATTTCGCGTTAGGTTAGAGGTATAGTTGGGTTGTATTTCTTCAGAATAATACGCGATTGGTGTGGGAGAGCAGTGGTACATATCCTTAGATAGTAATACGTGCATAGAACGCTCATTGTATTCGAGTGTGATTTAAGTACAGCATACCAGTCACTGAAGTAATTAGTGTGATTGAGGTTATGATAATTATGGCCACTGATAACGCAGAATTTCAACTTTGAAACAGAACACGACCAATAGTATGTTTTGTAGTTATTGCGATAACAATAAAACAAAGGAATATTCTTGAAATTAATCGAATTAAAAATTTAACAGATGCCGGATCAATAAAATGTTTTTGTTTATTATAAGCTACGTACTTGTAACTGAATATAATAGTTATTGTAAACAGTAGACTTTTTAATTATAGTATAACGTGTATAAAAGGTATAGGGATGTCGTATGTAAGTATGACGTATGTATATCATATAATCTATAAGTAAGAAGTTTTGGGGAAAAAAAAAAAACAATTCAGTTGATGTTAGTAGTATTAAGCATTTGAAATTTACAAGTTTCAATCAATTTATGTTCATTAAAATTATCAATAGCCACCTTCATGAGCCAATACAATATCAAAAATGTTATCTTACAATTTAAATTGGGTTTTAATGTAGTCTATGTAAACTTTAATCATATAAAAGTTTTCGGTCCAAAACTGGGAACCGTAAACTAACCGCGACATTTGGCCGCATTGCAGTCTGCAGATAAAAATATAATATTTAAATAATTTCCATTCAAGTAGTCTGTTTGGGTTGAAAAAAAAATCTATAATGAGAATACATTGAATGAATAAATTCGAATATGAACAGCTAAGATAAAATGTGAATGTGAATCGTTGCTATTGTAATCGTAAAAACGTAGTAGTTATAACATGGGTATTATTTTGTTTGAAAAAAATACTAAACGACTAAAAGTTTATGCATAAAAACGTTGTATATATTACGATATTATCCAAACTCTGTGTTTATCTGCTGTAAGTATGAAAATAAAATATACACTTAGAAACGTTTATGGTGATTCTTACCTTAGTTGCCATTTTTTCGTTTGTTTTGGATAAAGACTCGGTTTTGAATGAACACTGCAGGAGACTTGTGTTTCCAAGTAAACTGACGATTGTGACTTTGGTGTTTCAGTATTTATATAGGATTAATTTAGATTTTCTTAAATCCCTACCAGCCAATTGTTTACTTGGTCATGTTATACAAGAGTAACTAGATCGTGGAAGAATTAAATATAATCTTACGAAAATGAACAATATTACTTTTAAAATACATTAGTTCACGGTAATTTGATTTATTACGTCACAAGCGCAGTCGCGTTAATTAAAAAGTACAAAATAAAAAATATTTCTTAATGCTATAGTATATTCATATTATAATATATATATATATATATATTATACATAAATACATTATAATACATATGATTATTATCCAATATTAATTATATATAACAATTTCATTGTTTGTGTGAAAATATAAAATAGTATGTATGTAACTCGATATGATTTTAATAGTATAGAATATAGTTTTAATTTTTTTATGTTGTGCACTTATTTATTATTTATTCAGTTTATTATTAACTCTAACATAATAATGTGTGTGTGTGTTTCAAAATGTCTTCAAAATTGTGAGAAATATCAATAAACATTTACCTACTTAATATAATTATTCATAATGCCTTGACACAATACAAATATTATATGTTTTAATTTAATCATAAAATATAAGAAACTAGTTGAGTAAAATTTTGATTTACTGTCTCTCTCGACGTATAAAATAATTTTAAGCAATTGCATTAATTATTAATGATTAATATATACCAAAAAAAAACAATTTGTCAATTTTTTTTTTTTTTTTTGTAAGAAATATACGGCTATACAAAATGTTGCATAACAAATATTAATAATATAGGTGGTTTACATAGCATGATATAGGAATGGTGTAGGAGGGATCCTAATGGAGCTACCTACTGATGGGAATTTTTTTTTTTAGGAGAATATAGTTTTTAATGGAGAAGGTCTCTGATTCATTTTCGTTTAAGTCTATGTGAGGGATTCTTGGGGATGTGGAGTGAAGCAAGGTGTCTTATGTTGGGGTTAGTATGTGTGTTGAATTTTTCGTGTAGTTTAAGGTAGGCAGTTGTTGTAACTTGGTTTACATATTTAATTTTCAGGTCGGAGTGTAAGGTTTTATTACTAACAAGCCAGCGAGAATAATTTGTCAATTTTATAATTTTATTCTTATTATTTTTACATATTTTCAGGTACCGTTTAATTAGTCTGAGTGTCCAATACATGTTTTATTGAAATTTTAACTACATTTACATTATTACATTATCTAGGTACTTAAGTTGAATTTTGATATAAAACTTCATTTTTTGCCATATCATTTATGCTATTTTGTCAAATATTATTTTAAGCTATACAACTACTAAAATTAATTTTCTTGTGATTTACTCAAAAAATAAAATCCCAACTCTAATCTAGATGCCATAACCGTAAATGAAATAGTGATTTTATAAACATTGTTACCAAATGAAAATAAAATATTTTATTATTAATTTTATGTGTTATTTTTTAAGTGATTAGTTTTTTATTAGGTAATTATATTGTTATGTATTATATCTTATGTAAACATCGAACAAAAGTTCTTAGAAATGTAGTTATAAATTGCATTTGTTTATACCAATTGTTCATATGGTATTCATATAATATTAAATTAATGCATAAAATATATTTAATTAATCATTTGGTATGGAATTACAATTGATTTTAAAATTGACAAATGTTTACGCTCGTAATTATAAAATTTAATTTTAAAGAATTATATCTTAACCTTATTTTTTACAGTTTATATTTTTAATCAATTTATTGCCACTGTGATACATAAGTTATTTTGTTATAAAATATTAATTGTATTTTATACTTTCATATAAAATTAATAATATACTTTTTTATTATCTATTTATTTAAATCTATTTAAAAAACGCGATAAGTCAATAAATTTAAACCTATATTTTTGCAGATAAAGGTTTTTTTTTTTATTGAAACCAATTCAAATTTCTTCTAGTAAAAGCAACTGGTTTTCAATTTATATTTAAAAAGTTTATTGTATGTGCAATACAACCATTGAGTGTCTTCGCAAATCAATAATTATGGTGATTTCATCATTCACTGGCTATTTTATTACTTTCCATTTACTTATTGCACATAATGATAAACACTACAAGTACCTAAAGCTTTTCTTTAAACAAGCAAAAAGTTGGTAATCACTCTGCTCTACTAAATGTATTGAATTCACTTCGTAATTGAGGTGTAAGTAACTACTAACTACAATATATATTATATTCAATTTGAATTTAATCAAAAACTATTTAATACGAAAAATTATTACATGGTTAATTTATATTACGATTTATATTTTATAATAAATTTATATTATTATTAAAGTAATTTATTTTACGGCATTAATTTGGTAGGTAGAATTAGTTTTTGCTGAAAACATTATTATGTTTTTAAAATATAATAATATACTTTAAAAAGTTTCAATTGCCCTTCGAATAATATTTTTAAATAAGAATAAAATAACTACAATCCTTGTTCTTTATTTAAATAACTGATTTCGTTTCAACTTCAAATGTCTTTAAAAGAAATACGTGCTCATATTTTTTTTTTTAAATTGTCAAGACTTTGTGTTCAATTTTTAACTCTTATAGCTATACATAATTTCAATGAATTCTTAATTAAAATTGTGTTTGCAAATTTTCGTTATTTTAATAAACTTCGAATACTTATAATAAAATCAGTTATATGTATCCTAAATATTTTTATATAGCTATGGTAATAATTTATGAGGAAGATTGTAATAAAATTTTCAAGGTTTTTGACTAATTGAAATATTTTTATTAACATTTATAGAAACTAGAAAAAATAATCAAAAAAAAAAAAAAATTAAAGTGTTAAATGTTTATATTTAGGTAAAAAAAAAATCAAAATAGAAAATTCTAACAAAAACATTTGATGAACATTTAAGGTATTCATTTATTCATATTCGTAAAAATAGTGATATTCGTTTTGTGTTACATCAAAAAAAAAAAATAAATAATATCAACCTTAGCAAAACTGGGTTTTGCATAAATATTTCAGTTTTTCATAACTATTTTGTTTGTTTTGAAAAGTACAAGGCACTTTTTTGACGTTGACTCCCTAAAGTTGAAAACTAACTTACTTTTATTTTTCTAAAAGGTAATATAGACATTGGACACAAATTATTGTGAAATCCATAAATCCATCATTGCGCTTAGAATCTAAAATATTTGTAGCATGTTCTTAAAATGTGTATGTACTATTCATAGTTATATTTATTAATATATTGCAAAAATCAATAAAATGAACATTTTTATTGATTGTTTTAAATTCTTGGTTTACAATAACTTATTATTATTTATTTATAATAGAGAATAGTAAAAAATAACACATATTTATAAAAATAATTTAAAAATATTTTTTTTTATTTCTGTTTTAGATCTTTATGCATTCTTTCATTAAATCTTCAGTAACAAAAAAAAGAAGATAACCTTTGAATTTCAGGTAAGTCATTGTGTATTGTCAATATAAGTATTCAAATAAAAACTGTTCATTTTTAGGGTATGTCTGATTACAATAATTATTATTAAATGGGTAGTTTTAAAATTAATTTTATATTGTTTTTTAAAGGATAATCATTGAGATGTTATATTAGTTGTTATTACTGTAAATACAATAGCGGTGTTTAATAATATGTAGAAATAGAATCAGTGAAGTTGAGATTTTTTAATGAATTTATTAATATTCTTCGAGACATTGACAAATTTTCTGTCAAAAAGTAATAATTTGCATTTAAAGAGTATAAATCACAATATGTTTATTAAAATAGTAATCAATATTTTGGCGTTATTAATATACATTACATTTTCATATACGACTACCTATTCGAATTGCACTTTACTAATTATAGTAGAAATATTCATAACATTTTTCAATTATATTTTAACCAGTTAATGAGCAATGCAGAATATTAAATCAAGGAAACTGATAAAAATTTACACTTATGAAATAAAAAAAAAAAAAAAGAAAAGTTATTATTAAAATAAGTTTTTAATTGAGAATAAAGAAGGCACAATTGCATAAGAACTTTACTTTTTGTTGAAGTAAATTTTTTATATTTCAGCGTCAATATTATCATTAACAATGGAAAACAACCTAATTAGACTAATTAGATTGCATTTAACTTTTTTTAAATATTATCGACAAAACAACTATTTTTGATAAGTTATCATTTCAAATTTTTTAAATGTATTTTTAATTTACTATTTTAAGCCATTTTAATGCTTATTTTTATTATGATACCATACTTCTAATTCTTTAGTTGGAAAATGTAAGTTGACTTGGTATATTTAAGTATATAAGTATTTTTTATTCTTTTTTTCTCTTTATTGTCATAATATTATTATATAAAACGTTAAAATGACGTAAAAAAAAATCAAATGAATTTAATAATTTTATTGGTACTACCTATATTATATTTTTATAAATTATTTAATTCTTTAAAATATATTTTTACTTTGTTCTAGTATATTTTGCTAGTGTTTGTGTATGAACATAAATCAAAAATATGATACTAATTTATAAACATAAATAGTTTAAATTAATATAATATAATTAAATGTATTTTATTATCATCATTTTTTTTTATATAATTATTAATTATTCAAGTAAATAATTTACTTATAAATAAATAAATAATAACGGGACCAAAAATATATTAAATATTCGTGTAATGGATATTAGATACTCGTTTTGTTTATAAATGTTTAATTAAAAAATAGCATAATATTTATTAAGAACTGTTATTTGATACAACGACCTTAAAAAAGAATATTATAATAGAATAATGGGTATACAAAAGCACATGTTTTCAATAAAAAAAAAAAAAACTTTTAATACATAGAATTTAAAATAAAGAAATAAATATTTATACACTATATAGACTGGACATCGAGCACCTATCAAGTTTCGTTCACTTCGGGACAAACCAATGAAGTAAAATTATTTTTTGGTTAAAAATAAATAACCGGAATCAAACATTGTTTTGAAATAGATAGGTACCCAATACAAAATCATGTTATTATTTTTAACTACTGAACGAAGCTTTTTAATTAGATAATTTATTTATTATGAGTTGATAGGCATAATACATTATGTATACAATAATTGTATGTATAAATTTAAAGTAATAAAACCTATAACATAAGATTTATCAATATTAAGATAATATTATACTAACACGATACAAAACCATAATTTAAAAGGTAAAAGAAGGGTTAATATTGAAAATAGCTTCTTAAAGGTTTATACATCATATGATGGTGGATAGTGGAGTGAAACATTGAATGGAAAATCCGACTAACCGCTGATAAACTTTGAAATTTATTAAAGACTTGACAAGAAACCTCTATTCAGCATTTTAAAATGCATTAATCCATGAATACTTGGTTGAAATTCATTATTTAGTTCTGAATGGTTTAAAATAATTAAAACTACCCAATTTATAACTAAATTGAAGAAAGACATTATGTGTTAATTTATTTATAATTTTATAGGAATTATTTCCTAAAAAATTACCATACCACCATAGTAAAACCAA
This sequence comes from Melanaphis sacchari, assembly GCF_002803265.2. NCBI lineage: Eukaryota > Metazoa > Arthropoda > Insecta > Hemiptera > Aphididae > Melanaphis > Melanaphis sacchari. The sequence continues at coordinate 1,201,164 of NW_020271096.1, read as the reverse complement.
TAATGAGCTACTTAAAATTATTCAAACAACATTTTCATTACCATAATTTTATTTAACGGAATATTAGTTACGACACGAGTAAATAAATTTAAACTATCACGTAACATGCTAATGCGTTATTACTTATTAAGATATATAATATTTTATGTACAACGCGTTAAGTATGTATAACCATACCTACATCGTAAATGTGATTGTTTATTGCATATTATACTGATATACTAGACCCAGATACGATAATACATTTGGTGCCTTGAATAATGTTCTTGTATAATTCATTGTAAAACTAACGTCCATTGCTTAAAAAAGAGTAATTTTTAAAACCGAATGTTTTATAGTTATATGATAGTATAGTAAGAAGATATAGAACATAGATGTTTGTAACGTATTTTAATAAATAATAAATTGTTTTGTGGTAATATAACATAAAAACCAACAAAAGGGGTATTAAGGAGCAAAGTTCGTATTCAATAAACGAGTTTTTATCCTTCCAGTAATCGGTCATATTATATTTAAAACGCACACTAGTTTTTATAGTTCATAATTGACGAGCGGCATGCACAAGAATACAAGAGAAAACTATATAAATTAATAATAATGGCAACATCTTCAATAACGATGAAAATAATATATATATACCTAATACTTTAAGCACAAACCCAACAGAGTTTCATAAAAATGGTTATTTCTTTCATAAACATAGACTTATCTATAAGATATTAATATCAGATATGGACTTTCTTATCAGGACTATAGTTTCTATTGATTGAATGGTAAACAATGACATATCATGAAATTAATATCCAGTTATTTTTCAACCACTGCTAACAAAATACTAATACTAACCTTTAATATTTCGGTTAGAAAATATGTTATCACAGGACAAGCAGAAAGATTTTATATTTTTTGCAGTGCTTGATTTTGAAAAAAAATAGAAGGGGGACTCATCGGATGTTTGATAAACAAGCGTTCCACACAAATTTAACCGTAACATTACCGTGGGGGCAAATAGAAGGGGTACGCTAAAAAAAAATTAAAAAAGAAGGGAGACTCCGTCCCCCCCACCACCCTCAAAAATCAAGCACTGATTTTTTGAATAACCAAGCTAAATTCTTATAAATAAATATATACTATAACCAACCATTGATTGGGCGAAAACGTTAATTGCTATTCAAAATATCACACCTTTGTTCAGGTTAAAATATCATTAAAATATGATGTAATGAACTCCACTGCGACATTTAATTTAGTACGTATCAATAATATTATACAGTTAAACAATGACATTGTATATAATGTTATAGTAAACTATAGTAAATTACAAAATATCATAATATCGTAATAAGTATAAGAGAAAACGAGATGGACTTGATGAATGTTTACATGGTTCATATTTATTAATGATATTAGTAGACAGTTATTTCTGGCTATCAGAAATATTTCTAGTAAGATGATTAACTAAAAATTATAATATTTTCAATACATTAAAATACACATCTATAAATCAAACATAATTCACAAATAGTGTCAAACTCATGAAATGTTATTTATATAAAAAAATATCTCAATAATTATATCCATAAAACAATATGTAGAAGCAAAGTTTTCAAACAAAATCATAAAATAGAAGTTCATATTAAAGAAAGAGGATTAGTCTGTGTAAGCAAAAAAATTATCCATTAATCATTCATATAATTTTATCCATCGCTAAATGACAGTTTTCGGTCAAGGTATAAGTTCACCTATTATGTTTTCGGACGAGTGCAAATTCTAACGATCTTTTGGTATTTAATTTCACCCGCGGTACTACCCGTGGTAAGTATTACTATTAGCTTGTAAAAATAAATTGCTCACTCATCCATATTGTAAAGGATTAATTAATAAAATACAGAAAAAAAATTAAATATACAACAATTATTATGTTTCAATGAATTAAACATAAACTTTATTTTTATTCATCTCGAGACAACAATAATATATAACTTAGTGATTTAATTTGACCAAATCACGTACCTACACACTTAAAAGAGGAAAGAAAAAGAAGTAACTTTCGTCGGAATCATTTATCGGCCGTCTCATCCTATTTTTTAGTACGAGTGAAAGTGCGACGACGGTTTGTATGGGTGATAGATGGACTCGTGGCTGGTGGTGTACGGCGCTTTGTGATGGTAGTGAGCCGGCGCTTCGATTTTCTTCACCTCGGCGTTGAAACCGTGTTTGGCGTCGGCGGTGTACTCGACCACCCTGGTAGAACCGTCGGCTTCCAGAAGACTGTACGAGCCTTTGACGTTGCCGTGACCGTCGTTGGACTCGTGATGACTCTTGACGTCGTGGGTGTGCGGGTCTTTCACGGCGTATTCGAAGTGATACGGAGTGGGTGCGTGTGCGTAGTGGTCGTCGTCGTGGTGCTCGTAACCGCTGTGCTCGAGGATCGCAGGTGGAAAGGCTATGGCCAGGTGCCCGAACAAGGCGACGAACACGATCAACTGCAATGTTACGAAAAAGTTTTTAGATTTGGAATCGGACTCATTTCAGACGACTTATGTATTGCACAGTAAACTTTTATTTGGTAGGAGGGACCCGATTATCGTACAATTTTTTTTCGGATAAAACTAGAAATGGGTCAGTTATACAACTTAAGCCTGGTATCTACATTTTTTTTTTTTAATGAGACCACCGTTTCGGATTTTGTTAAATAATTAATTTATATTACCGAATGATCAAATCATGACGTGTGCACAATTTTCAGATTAAGTTATTGTATTAATGTATTATATAAACAAAACTGAACATTGACTAATAATTTTGAAACTTAACTAAAATATTTTGATTTTTTTTTTGGTATTGGAAAATTTACATTTGATGTTTAAAATGATCATTTTCCCAGTTATAATCTATAATACTTCGAGTACAGTAAGTTTATTTTTAATTGATTCAGGAAATAAATCAAAGTTGTTTATAAAAAGATGCTTATAGATTGAAAAAAAATAGCTAAAATTATAAAATAGTTAGAATTTAAAATAATTTAAAATAGTTTTTATTAACTAATAAAATATTACCTTAGCAGCCATTTTTAAAGTTTTTGTGAATGTAGATCGTGATGTATACAATGTAATAAGACGTGTTTTCATAAGTCATGAAAATAAGACTGTTGAATATTTTTAATATGTTTGAAGTATTTATACATTTGATAAATCCCTACCATAGTACTATTTAGTATTTACCTTTATTAAACCAACTAAGATGGACTAAGATTGAATTCGTTACGTCAGTTAATTAAAAAAAATATGAAATACTTATGTGTAACATTTTGCTGTAATATAAAAACAACACTAGTTTGTAAATTTAGTAAGAAAAAAAATATATTGTTTTATTTTTATTTATAAAGCAATTAAAAAAAAAAAAAATTTCGCCACTCGAAAAATTTAGAGGATTTAATTAAACTAGAGAATCTTTTTAATTTATATTTTTAACGACTTAAACAAAATAATTTTTACATGATAACTAAGACGTGCAAGTAATTCGATAACATGTATTATCGTAATAGATTCTGGCTCTTATATCATTTAATTACCTACTAATTTAGTTCATATTACAGAATGCCCTAATTTTCGGACTAAATTTTTTCTTAAAATCGTATTAACAAACATATTGTTTCACTTGTTAGGTTTTCAATGTAACTTATAGTTATTAAATATATTTCAATTGATTAAATGTATCTATTATTATGCTATACAATTACAACATATTAGCATACTCATAATAATAAGATAGATTTTGAAACAACATTTAACCGGATTTTAATTAAGATCAAATATTGTAAAAAAAGAATATTATTTTTAAAGAACTTTTGTAGTATAGGATATCATATATTATCATACAAAATGCGAGTTGCTATCAATTGGAAATTATATCAATGAAAATCAATAGACATAATTTATTTAAATGCATTTCATTTAAAATGATTAAATTACTGATACATTTGGATTATAGGTATACAATATTAAACAGATAAATAATGTTATTTCAATAGCAAATTTTATATTATGAATGTATGCATTTTTTTCATTTAAAATAAAAAAAATTAAAAACATGTAAGTATCTTCGTAATAGTGTAGGTTATGATGACATTATTACATACAAACACGGTTAAAATTTTAATTAATGTTATTTTATTTTTTACTTATCAAAATATTAATATTGGTTGGTAATTGAAATAAAAACAATTGTTAATTTTATCGTTTATATATCTATTTAAATTTTATTTTACACCATAAAATAATAATATTGATAAAATCGTTATTTTTTTTTTTTAAATAAATTAATTATCAAACTCAATTTGTTGTTAACACAGACATTAGAAATAATATTAATTTCAATTCCTACGTTGTTCAAAATTAAATAGTTATTGATATATTTGCTCAACCTTTATTTTTAAATGTAATTACTTCTTCTGTTGATTTTCGAATATTTAATTTAATTTTTTTTAATTTTTAACATTTTAAAATCAATGCTTCTAATATAAACTGTAAGTTATTATAAATTGAAATCTATTAAACATATTTTTATGAATAAAAACTGTGTACCTATGTTCACGCATATAAATAAAAAAAAAAATATTAACACATTCCTTAGGGTAGATAGTTACTGCATTTTTTTTTTATAGCCTTTAAGTCAATATTTTATACACGTGGTTCTTAAATTTAAAAGGCGATACTCAATGTTATTGTCTACTTTTAAATTTAGGTGATAACTAAAATATTAAGTACTTGAAAAATTAATAATTACTAATTTTGTTTAACAATGATTACTTGAAAAAATTGTATCAAAATTAATCAATTTATATGTGAAATAATAGTTAACTACATTTTATTTTTAAAATAATTTAAAAAATGTTTAATACTTCTATTAAACATTTTTAAACATCATATTAAATGTCAAAAATACTAATGTGAATGACTCAGTATTTCCACATAAAACTTTTAAATTTGTTTCATAGTGTTGAAAATTGTTTCTAAATAAAAAACAAATTGTTATTGTTAAACCAAAGGCTTTTTTGTTAATATTTAAAATACATATTGTTAATGATGCTTGAAAAAGTAATCGTAAAGAAAATAAATTACTTATTTTAATCAAGACTTTCAAAATGAAATGCTTGACAAAATATTTCATTTTCATGCGTAACGTTTAAATTGTTTAATACTCTGAAGTAGGTAGGTACACATCGTAGATCTTTAAAGATCATCATTCACAGTTAGATATGAAGTTATGCAAACTTACGTTACACTTATTTGAGTGCTACGAGGTTTACGTAATATATTAATAATATATTTTTTAAACATAAAAGAAAATTACATAGTATTCGTTAAAATAGTAAAAATATTTATTTTTATTATAAAAAAAAAATATATATATATATATAAATACTACATAAAACAAATTATGCAATTTTGAAAAACCAGACTTGCTGCACATTATTTTGACATGTTATCATATTCATTGAAATAATTATTCCGAGTATGATGAAATCATTTCATGATGGTATTTTTCTTCTAAATCATTCGTCGGTTTTGGGAAATATGGCACCTTATGTTCTCCCAAGTCAAGTATGTGTTCTGTAGATGAGGGTTTGTGTTGTAATTGAATTTTCTTAACTACGGCATTGAAGCCGTGGACGTCATCAGCTGTGTACTCAACAACACGAGTAGAACCGTCTGGTTCGACTAGACTGTACGTCCCCTTGACAGTGCCATGTCCGTCACTAACTTCGTTGTGGTTTTTCTCATCACCGGTCACGGGGTCATGTACGGCATACTCGAAGTGATACGAATTTGACATTTGTGAATAATGTTGGTGTTCGTCGTGTTCGGCTAAATCGACTGAAGACGGAAACGATTCTGTGATACTTGAACAAGTCACGGCCATAGCAATCATGATATACAGCTGAAATTTAAAAACAATAATTTACTCGTAACTTTCACCTGGTTTTAATTATTCAAATATTTTTCTTTTTTACAGATACATTTAATTGTAAAAAAGTAAATTAAAAATTTAAGTAGACTTTTACTCGCCTTAATAGTCATCGTAGGTTTTGATTTCTTGAAGTCAGTCACACTATTTTTATTTTTATTTTTTATCGGACACCGACTGGCAATGAATGTTATTGCAAACTGTTCGTACTAGTCATTTATATAGTTTAACCTATACAAGTCCCTTCCTAGTCGAAGAAGATTTCACTCGTATGTGAATTATCATAATTATTATAAGTATACAATTAACACCTGTAATGGAGCTGTGCTATCTAAACAGGAAACGTCTGGTAAAAAAATACATTATTAATTATTATTATATCTAACTGTAATCGGTATAATAGCTTAAAAGGATTAAACACCTTATCACTCGTTTGTACATCATATGGTAAATTAACAGTGAATGCATGTTCTATCCTGAACAACTAGACAAGTGTAATCCTATAGCGGAACAATTAAACCAAAATATTAAATGTAAATTAATTTGATGGTTTATATGATTAGTAATATATATTCATAATGTGGTGTTTAGAATTCGTTTTGAAAATGTAATAATAATTTTGTTTTTGATATTCGTTCTTATACACTTGTAAATACTAGGTATGTATATAAATGGTAACATTTTATTTTATACAACATAAATATTATGGTTTGTTTTTTAGTGAGATAATAAACGTAATCGTGATCTTAATCAGATTTTGTCAAAACTGATGGTATTAATATCGTATTAAATGTATATTATTTAAATAATAAATTTATTCAATATGGATATTATTTATAAAATAAATTAGTTTTCCAATTTATTTTTTAAGAAAAACTAAATTATTTACATATATTATATTTTGTATATAGAAAATCATAATAATATACGAGTATTTTATGTTAAATTAGTCAGTTGCAGTTTATCAACGATAATAAATAATATACATTTATATCATTTTATATAAAAAAAAATATAGAAATTATTTTAAAATCTGAAAACACCTATAAACAATATTTTTACTAGTATAAAAAGTACAATATATTGTCTTCTCATCCTAAAAACAAATTAAAACAAATATTAAAAACACTGACAAAATAATGATTATGTCCTAAAATTGCATAAAATCTTTAGATAGAATAATAATCGATCGATTATACTATTGAAAGTTACATATAATGATGGTTTATTGCATTGATGCGAAAAATAAATAAATATCTTAATAATTATAATATGTCATAACAATATAACATTTTTATTTTGACTTTTTAATCAAAAACATTGTATTTTTTAATGAGATGAATGCATATAATGCACATGATATAACTCATATTTTATGCAGTTATAAGTGTACTAATATATTTCCGGATCTGTAAAAAATGTGAAAAAGAAAATGTTGTGTTTAGAATACTCTCGAGTCATAGGTTTGATTACATAACGATTTGAAACCAAGTAATAGCAGGAAATAAATTATGAAAAATATCAAGATGAGTGTATAATTATTTCATGAGTAGGTTTTATTACTTATAATTCAAAACACGTAGGTAAGCACAATTAAAATTGGGTTAGCTTATAATAGTCAACAATTAGGCTTATAATATTACATAAAATGTACATAAAACAACATGATAAAATATGAGTGATAAATGATAAGCACATGAGAACATTTGCGTTCGATGAACAGAAAACAATATTATACAAAACGGAAACAATACAACACATAGTAATATATTATTATAATTAGGTAAATATAAATTGAGTTTTTCGTAGCCGCTTTCGAAATTCTTGGCGACGGTAACGATAAATATACAAATCGCGTCATTTTTCATTTATACATAATATATACATATAACGTTACTATGGTATAGCATGACTTTGGGACCGTGGTTCAATACGAACGTGATCAAATAGAGGTACGCACGAAGAAGACACGAGGCGAGGAAGACAAATGGTTTAAATGACTAGAGAAAAACAATTAGAATGCAGATTTATATGCTGGTCTGTATCCTGAGTAGGCTGGTGCAGAGTAAGTTGGCTTGTAGGAGGCAGCAGAGGCGGAGTTCTTGACGACAGCGTTGAAACCGTTGTAGTCGTCGGCGGTGTATTCAACGGTGCGTGTGGAACCGTCGGCTTCCAAAAGGCTGTACGATCCTTTGACGTTTCCATTTCCGTCGCTCGACTCGCGTTGACTCTTCACGTCATAAGTGTATGGGTCGTTTACGCTGTACTCAAAACTGTACGGGATTGGTGCGTATTTGGGCTCCGGAGTGTACGCTCTAGGCGACGCGTATTCAGCGACGGCAAGAGACGCACAAGCGACAATGACGAGTACCTGAAAATAAAAATAAAATGAAAATTAACGTTTCCAATTCTGTATGAACACATTTACTATTTAATAAAATGATTATTTACTACATATTATACCTTGGCGATCATTTTGTGTTTGTATCGTTGTACGATAGGTAGTTGAATATTATTCTGTTTATTCTGTCGGCGACAAATATTACACGGTGACTGATAAATTCCGTGCCTGTTGTCGCAGTATTTAAATCGAAAGATGTCAGTGTTACTTTTTACCCATTCCATGTATTGTAGTATTTCATTACCCAGAGTATACATGACGCGAACTGGTTATAATTGAATTTAGTTAAATATTTGTATTCATAAAAAAAGTCATCCACGTGGAGACGTTTTACCTACTGTAAACATTATGTTTGAATTAATTATTTATTGAGAAATAGATTAATAAATTACAAATCAGGTGAAAGTTACAAATAACTAAAAATTCGTATATAGCTAGTTTGTATGTAAATGTATATATATTACATACAATTGTTACGTTAAAATGCTGTTAGTTATTGCGATTAATAACATTTACATTTAACTGGGTTGATAATATACTTAATCAAAGTAATATTAATATAGGTATTATTGGTACATCTACACAGTTAAATAATCAAATTTTAAAATTATTAAATATTTGTAAAATATACTAGGATTTTTTTAAAACTGATTTTAAATAATTTTAATGCAGGTACTTAGATAATCATCATCGTTTGTCAAGAATTTGTATATATTAATAATAGTTCAAAGTTTTAAATAATTTAAAATGTATTTTTAAACCTCGTTTTATAATCTCTTTAGACTATTCTTTATTACGACAAATTTGTTTTTAAATTGTATGTTATTTACTTTTAAGAGATTCTTATAGCATGAAAGTTTATTATATTATAAATTACGAGTATCAATTCACGATAAAATATTTAAATAAATGTAAATATAAATATTTTAGTTAAAAAAAAAGTCATTATGTACACAAGTTAAAATAAAAAATAAAAAAATACTTTGACAATCAACCAGAAATAAGATCACAAATAAATTAAATATATGACAATGGTAGAGTATTAGTTTTGAATGCAAATTAAGCATTAATATTTTATAATCTAAACTTGGGTACTTATCTAAAATCTAAATTTTATATTAAGGTAGTTTCCTACACTATTAAATCAAAACTAATTTTATATTAAATAATAACCACTATTGTTATAAATTTAATAGTAAACATAATGTCCTACAAGAGTTAACAAAGTTTAAGTCAGTGTCGAGATTATGCAGATTAAATATTAATTTTGACATATTTAATATTTTTCAAATTTAACAGTCATAGTATAGTTTAAATATTTAAAATATAGTTATTCAATGATTTAAATAATAATCATCTTTTTACATTTCACTATCTAGCAAATATGTTTATGGTTTAATCATAAAAAAAATAAAAATAAAAAAATAATAAATAAATAAACAATAATTTATTAAATATATATATATTAATTTTATGCTTTAATTACAATAGAAAAATATATTTAGAATATTTGGGGGACTTTAATACGGTAAATTATCTTGGAATTTGATATACAAATATCTATGTTTTATACCATGAAAATAAAATTAGATATTTTGTAAACAATTACCTTTAATTTTATTGTCATATTTAATAAAGTTAAATTATTTAAAACAGAAGTACAATGAAAATGCAAAATCAATTACTAAATATGAAATGAATTTTAAACCAATAATCTCAATTAAGTAAAGCGTAAAAAACGGTTTACCCGTAACACAATCCGAATCGGGAAAAAGATTTGCCTATGGGAAGAAATATGGTATTTCCAATCTTATAGACAAAAACAGTCATTGTGATTATACAACCGAATACGACCGTATTCATACGTTGTTCAAAAAATAATTCATGTCATATGGTTACATAATACGCATTAGGTACTAACAAGATGAAAATAAATAAATAAAGGGATACAATACACTATACTTATTATAATACAATCCCATTAAAACCATTGACCGTAGTTATTATCTACCTTCTCAGGTCGCATATTTGACAATAACAATACATACTCTCAAAAGTCCTGTATAAAATTCTTCATTATTTACTAACCAAGTATTATATTATATGAGAATCACTATATTTATTTTAAAAATAACTAGTAAATTATAAAAAATCGCTTGTTTGATTGTTAATTTTGTTTCTTGTATGATATATTATGAATATATATTTAAGATATAATACTCATAATCTTATCTCATATACCTGAAAATCACATTGAAAGTGTTATTAAAATGTAGAAACAAGTAGATAGACGATTACGTTTTCAATTAATTTAAAATATACTAAAAAAATTCAAATACAATGTATAAAAAATAATCGATTGACACAATCATCTTCGTTTTAACCGGTTTTTGTCCAATGCGACACAATAAGCTAAACGACAATGTGTGCCAATTATTATAATATTTGGAAGGGTGATGTGAAATATTTTTAGCATAAATACTGCGTCTCCAGTCTCTAAATTCATCAGTTTATTTTTGTTAACAGTCATCGAATAATCTCATAAAATAATCAAAAATCCATAAAATGGACGCCAAGGTAAGTCACGAGTGTCATCGTTATTTACTTAACCATTAAATCGTATGATATATTTATATATGTATACATATTTTAAATTTGGAAAATTTTCTCGACAGTTGATCGTCTTCACCGTTTGCATGGCTTCCGCCCTCGCCCAATACTCTGCCCCAGCCTATAGATCAGTGTACTCGGCGCCCATTTATTCGGTACAAAGAGCCTACGCCCCAGAGCCTACATACGCACCAGCCCCATACAAATTCGAGTACAGCGTCAACGACCCATCTACATACGACGTGAAGAGCCAATCTGAATACGCCGACGGCAACGGCAACATCAAGGGATCCTACAGCCTCTTGGAAGCTGATGGTTCCACCCGCGTCGTTGAATACACCGCCGATGACCAAAGCGGTTTCAACGCCATCGTCAAGAAGATCGAAGGAGGATACAAGACCCCGTACAACGCCCCTGCCTACAAACCCGTCTACCCAGCACCGGCTTACAAACCAGTTCCATACAAGGCATACTAACATTTTTTTCATTTTTGAGTCATAACACTAAATGTTCATGCAGGTAGTCATGACATTTTAATTTCATGTTCATCAACCAAATATTTCATCAGTGTATTTATTTTGTAAATAAATAGCAAATAAAAATCAAAATGAGATAATTTTTTTTTTGAAGGTATATGATATATATTATATACAAAAATGAGCAAGTTAATGAAAATATTTAACTCAAATTTAGTTACAAGATTGATAAGTTAGAAGTTAACCGTTAACAAATTATAAATTGAACTCGATAAGTTAACATTTAATACAGAAAAAAATACTAACTTGACTTAGTTTAAAAAATTTAATCTATTTTTATTTTTTTTTAATTAGTATATAGATCACATAAAGAATTACTACCTATGTCTTACTAATTTACTAAATTATAAAAAACAATTTAATTTAATTTTTATCATGATGCACATTATACAGAGTAAATACCCTTTTACGTTACATGATATAATATTTATTAATTTAAACTATATATATATATCTCAAATGAATAATTTTACAAATATTAGTTTTGTAAATAATATAGGAATTGAAGGTCATAAAAAATTAAAACAATAAAATTTATTATATTCATAATTTTATAAAAAAACTTTCTAATATCAATTGCAAAAAGCTAATTTATTTCAACTGTCAATTCAATTCCTTAAGTTATAAGTTGATTAGAAAATAAAGTAACTAATAAAATTAAAAAATTAAAAAAAAAAATTAACTTTTTAACTAGTTAATGCCTATATATATAATCATATCTACAATCACAAATTATCAATAAATGGAGTTTTATACCATTAAATATACAAAACAGTTTCCATAAATATATGCTCGGATATATTTCGATAATGCACCTAAATGGAAATAGTCCATTCCTATAGGTCTAGGTAAAAACTACCTTGTATTTTGAAAGAGATTTTAATTTTCGTCTTATTAATTATATATTTTACATTAAACACGAATTTATAAAATTATATCATGTAAAACGTATAATATATAACAGTGCAAATAGCAAACCTTCTAATTTACGGATATACAATGATATTAGTAAATTGGCGATTAATTGTACTTTAAATAAATATAATTTTCAATTAGAAAATGATACATTTAAATGTAGTTATCTTACTACATATTGATTATAATTAACCATGAACTTATAGAACTGTTTATGAAAACTGAATAAGTGATATTATTATAAATAATATTATCTATGTTTTAGTTATTGAATATTGATTATGCTTAAAATAGTTTATCGACTTACAACGTGATGAAAAAAGGAAACCTATAGTTATAGTTATTTTATAGATTTTATCTTTGTAAATATTTAAACTTTATTTTATTGGTTTAATTTTGAAATATTTTCAAAATAAAGAGTCACATAAACCTAAAATAGTAATAGTATTATTTAAATGTGCAATAATGACCTACGAGTACAATCTTTACATAGTAGGTAACTGATCAAATTATAGGTACCATTTTGTTTTTCTTAAAAAATTAAATTTCTTAGCGTTTTAATTTTAAATGTATACCTAAGAATTAAGAAAATATTTTAGGAATAATTATAAAAAACTTAACAAGTTAAGCAGACAAATTTATTTACTTTTTATAACATATTTTTTCCTATTTTTTAATAATATATTAATCATCTGTTCTTACTAATTATTTATTTATTTTTGATTATGCAGTATACAATTTTAACTATTACATCCATTATAATTTATAATTATTATTGACATGAAATCCATGATTAAGTTAGATTAATGGAGTTTAACAGAAAAAAAAATGTCTACAGTTACGACAAAAAAGGCGCGTCTAAAGTAGTAGGTTTGATGACTCCGATGACTACAAAAACGTAATTCATTCGTCAAAATAAATTCAAGAACTTGTTTTAATTATTGTTCGATAATATTTAATATTTTTCAACCTATTAATTCTTTATAGACTTGTTTGTCTTTTTGTAATTTTTAGTTTTTTTAATAAATATAAAATATTGCTTATAATAGTTTAAATATGTAAAATATATTATACTTCCATTGTCAATATATTGCAATTAGTTTTAACTAAACTATTTCAATGAATTTGTTTGAAATTAAATCAAATTAAAATGTTTGGTTTCAGTTACAATTCATGTAGTACTCAGATTATATAGCGTTAATGAATGATTTCAAGATAACACTTTCAAGGCGTTGAAAACGTACACTAATTATTATTTATTTCTGAATCTGAAATAGTTTTAATAAAACCGTATATATTTTTGTTTCTGCTTTGAAAGTGATCAAAATAGAACAAAAAAAAAATAAATATTTTTTCGTAGGTGTTATAGCAGGACCGTAAGGTGTAAAGAGAAAAAAATTATAAAAAAAAAAATCCAAGTATGTTCAATAAATACACATGGGTGTATATATATATATTTACACAATAAATACACGAGACGTACCTATTGTCTTATACAATAATATGGCATGGTATGTCTTTGCGACCACGGTTCAATATGAACGCGATGGCAGAGAGGTATACACGAAGAAAATATGGAAAAAAAAAAAAAAGGCGATGAAGAGAGTTGGTTCACATGACGAAATAACACGTTTTTAGTATGCTGGTTTGTACGCTGGCTTGTAGGCCGGTGCGGAGTAGGCCGGTGCTGGGTAAGCCGGGGCGGCGTAGGCTGGGGCGGCGTAGGCCGGTGCGGAGTAAGCTGGCTTGTAGGCCGGGGCGGAGTTCTTGACGACGGCGTTGAAACCGTTGTAGTCGTCGGCGGTGTATTCGACGGTACGGGTGGAACCGTCGGCTTCCAAAAGGCTGTACGATCCCTTGACGTAACCGTTGCCGTCGGCGTATTCGGATTGGCTCTTGACGTCGTAGGTGTGTGGGTCGTTTACGCTGTATTCGAAGCTGTACGGGGCCGGGGCGTATGCGGGTTCCGGGGCGTAAGCCTTTGGTGCCGGGTAAGCGGGGGCTGAGTACGCTGGCTTGTAGGCCGGGGCAGAGTATTGGGCGAGAGCGGTAGCCACGCAAGCGGCGAGGATGACGAACTGTAAAACGACGTAAGACAAGAGTTTAAAAAAAATTAATATTACACCGGAGGAGTTTATAAAACGAAAAATTGGATCCGTTTGAAAACCAAACGTTTTAAAGTATCGAATCACGACCATCTCGACTTACCTTAGCGGCCATTTTAGTGGGTTTTTTTGTTGTTGTTGTTTTGTCAAAGTATTGAATGACTGTGTACAGAAATGAACTGGTGAATATGGAGAACGGAGACATGGTATTTATGCTAAAATTTTGTCACATCGTCCCTTCCAGTCTTACGCAGTGAATAATATCTCACACCAGTAGCACTGCAGTACAACGTCGAACAAGAACCGGTCGGGGCGTAGACGCCCGTGAAGTACGTTTCATTTTTTTTATTTTTTTTTTTTATATTAATTGTGTTCGACATGTGTTAATATGGTTCAAGTTCATCGAAAATATTTTATATGCATTTCGATCGCGTTCACGCTCTATTTAAAATATTATGTTTGTCGAAACGGACGTAAACTTATGAACCCACTCATCTCGAATACTATGTGGATTAATTTGTAATTCACATTACTTTTTTTTTTAAGCTTATCTTACGAAAATCTTTTACCTTGTAACTATTAAAAAATTTTAAATTTACTTTATTTTGTTTCTGTGATTTTTATTTTGAAGACAAATGCTTGTGTGAGATTTATAACATCATATAAATACCTATACCTAACAAAAGCAGTGAAATTAATGATCATATATTTTTAAAGAGATAATTAGGTAATAAGTATTCGAAGAATATGTTAGATTAAGTTAAAATATGATAATTTTTTGAAGAGAAAATTCTTATCAGGGGTGGACGTAAACAATTATTCATCGTGTTAGGTTTTCCGCGTCACAAAATTGAAACAAGACAGACGTTGTTTTGGAAGCGACTCATGCAACTTAAACTAAACTAAACGCCTCAGGATATGTTGGTCTTACTAAGATGCAGAAATGATATGGAAAATTAATTTATCATTACTCATTATGTCTACCATAAATGTGTAAACATTTTCTGCACTTTTAATTTATTAGTGAGTCGGTATTTGAGTTTTAAACGGAATGTTTGTTTTGGTCATCAATTTGCTTATCAGAAATAAGTTTGACTTTATTCACACGGAATTCTTACACTTTTTTTAAAAATTCAGTAAAAATTATTTTGTAAATTATTATTATTTTAGTATAATATGCGATTATAGTATTGTAATTAAAAAAAAAAAAATACAGAATTTACCATGTTTAAACTATTTTAGGTGTTATTGTATATTACAGAGACGGTCAAACTTTTTTCGGCCGCGATCTACTAAAAATATACTTCACCTTTGAGGATCGACTTCGGTAAAAAAGTTTTTATTATTATTAAGTTACTATATCACCATAATTAATTTTCGTGAGCGTAGCCTAAAAATAAATTCTAGCACGATCGACTTTAAAATCGTTTGCGATCGACTGGTCGATCGCGATCGACTGTTTGGCCGCCCCTGGTATATTACGTACTATACCATCTGAAATATATTTATAATACATTTATCTGATAATATTTATTAATTTATGAACTACTTAACCTTTAATAATTAGTAAAAATAAATAAATTAGATTAGTTTAATTATGACAATGTGTATTAACATTTTTAAATTAAATTTTTGACTTTTAATCTGAGTTTAACTATTCTTTTACTCAAGCCATGATGATACGGTGCACAGTTGACATAAATCATTAATTTATCATTTTAATTTTAAATATGCATGTGGATATTTTGCATGTTCATTAAATTAATAATATTAAACAAAATTGGTATGTAGTAATATATTTTAATTAATTTGGTTATTATTTCATAACAAGATATGATACTATAGAGTAAATAAACATTAAGCAATAGTAAAACCGATGGGAATCAGTAAAATAAATATTAAATAACAAATCTCTTAAAACTAGCATTTAATCATAAATATTTTAGTCAATTATTCATGAAATGTTCTAAAACTAGAAAAAAAGTGACTTAACAAACTCTTCAACTTGAACCATGAAGTATAAATAGTAGATTGTTGACTTTTGAAATTTTCTGAATTTATAATTAATTTCCCACATGTTTACTTAATTCCTTTTCCAAGCAAACTTACAATAACTGTTAAGTTAAATTATTCATATCATTAACTAAATCATTCGAAAAGTTGAAAGCTATGCTAAAGTATCGTTAAAATAAAAACATTTTGTTTGTGGATACTGTTTTATATTGTTATAGAAAATAATGTAAATAGCGTATAAATATAACAGGTAATAGTTGTTGATTTAATTAGGATGTACTGGCGGGTCTTAATTTTAGTGTATTTGTGACTAAAGATTTCCCACTTTATCCTACCCCTTTCTATAAATTAAAAATCAAAGCAATTAATTTGCAGAAATTACAGATTTGAACACTGTCAAAAGTAACTATCTCTAATAATTTCATAGTATATTACTCCAAATTTGTGATATATCTTATATTATCCATTAACTAATTTCATATTATACTTGTATTATATTTTTTAATTTTTATTATATTATCTATAGACTATAGTATTTAATTGAACTGAATAGTGATTTAAAATAGTATAATAATAAATTAATATCGGATACAATATAAAAATTAAGTGTCACAATTTAGAATTGTGTATTTTATAATAATTTTTCATTTATACTCGAGCTATTTTAAATAATACTACGTATACTTTTTTATACATTTTTTGAAACTCGTTAAATTTAAATTAATAATAAATACGTTCATACGAAAAAGAATTCTGACCGGAAATACAGAGTCAGCTTTTATTTCTTTTCCAAAATAAGATATTTGAATTTCTATATAAATAATGTTAACAATGTACTTTTGTTATTTTTAAAATATAGTAAAAACAACATATTATATATACATAATTTTATATTTTATTTCAAGTCTTTAATATTAAAATTAATAATTTTATTTATTTTACTACAGTAAACATTTAAAACTATTATGATTTTGATGAATCTTGTCAAAATATGAACTCTTTGATGTTTTTATGTATTGGTAGATCACTTTATGGTAAACTTTGTACTAAATTGTTTGATTTCTTTTATCAAGAAAATAATTTTTAACATAAATTGAAATAACCATAAATTTATAAAATTGTAAATGTTTATAAATAGATTAAGAAATACAAATATTTCTAAGTATTAATGTAATTTATTTTACTTATAAATAAAGTACGAAATTGATTTTGTCAAAAACTTGGTATGTGTAAATATTCTCATTTTTCAGTTGTTTAGTTTTATTTTTCTTGATTTTGTTAACCCTTAAAAGTACTATCTAGGTTCAAGTAATTACCAAATTTTACTATAAAAATTAAAGACTGATACATTATTACTATTAAATATTCTTAATTGCTGTAGTTTTTTAAAAATTCTCACTTATCATATCTTAATCGATGCCTAATTAAGATATGGCTAGTTTTTGAACTGAAATGTCATGTTATAATATATTATGCACTTTAAACACTTAATTATTATGACCACTGATAACTAATTAATGATAAGATGTCGTGTTTAATAGTATATTCTTGTTCTATTGAAATCAATATAGGTAGGACACTTTTAGCTTATACGTATATCTAGTTGTATAGGTTCAGAATGTTTAGATGTAAAAAAATATAACAACATTTGATATAATTGAATTTACTATTTATTTACAAAATAAATACAACGATGACATAAATATGGTTTATGAACAGGCAATGAAAATAATGTTATCATAATCAATATGACTGTATGATGGTTTTTATAAACAGCGCCATAGCTCGAGGGTGGATTGAGATTTATTAGTATGCCTTGTACGGGGCTGGTTTGTAGGCCGGTGCAGAGTATGCGGGTGCTGGGTAAGCTGGTGCAGCGTAGGCTGGTGCAGAGTAAGCTGGTGCGGAGTAAGCTGGCTTGTAGGCCGGTGCGCTGTACGGGGCCTTGTATCCACCGTCGATTTTCTTGACTTCGGCGTTGAAACCGTAGGAGTCAGCGGTGTAGTCGACGACGCGGGTGGAACCGTCGGCTTCCAAAAGGCTGTAAGTTCCTTTGACGTTGCCGTTGCCGTCGCTGTATTCGGATTGGCTGTGCACGTCGTAGGTGTGTGGGTCGTTTACGCTGTATTCGAAGTTGTACGGTGTGGGTGGGTATGAGGGTTCTGGGGCGTAAGCCTTTGGTGCCGAGTAAGCGGGCGCTGAGTACGCTGGCTTGTAAGCTGGGGCAGAGTATTGAGCGAGAGCGGAAGCCACGCAAGCGGCGAATATGATCATCTGTAAGATATTGGATAAGTCAAATAGAATAATAACAAAATATTCTTAAGACTCTTAAACTATGTGTATTATAGACATGTGCCACTAGTCAGAGTTTTATTTTTCATATTTTTGAACATTATAAAATATTAATTGAAATATAAATACCTTGGCTGCCATTTTATTTGAATTTTTTGAGTTGTTCTGTGTGTGCTTGGTAGTTCTGTTGTTTTCGACTGATAGCGTTCAACATAGATTCTCCGTATTTATGTTGAACGCTTGTTTTGGATTTCATCCCTCCCAACACATTTGACTGTTACCTATGTTATGTGATTACTGATTATAAATGCACTAAAACCGGTCACCGGTCATATAACATAAGAAATGCATATTTATATTTATGTGTTCGTTGCTTAAGCGGTTACCGCCCCTTTACTGAACAATCCTTTCATGCGATAAGTAGATCAAAATTATTAATATGATTCTATGATATTTTATTAGTAACTGAATTATTATTTTTATTTTTTTTTTAATTGATCTAAATTAAAATTCTATTAAACTGATTCTATATAATTTTATGTTAATTAAGATCAGCTGGAGTTATTAAAATATCTTACTGTTGTGTAATTATTATATTATACTTTTCATTTATTTGAATTTTAATAGTATTAATAATTATTAATATCAATTATAATCGTTATAACTCCGTTATAAATTTTACTGTATTAGGTTTATATTCAATTTGATATCCATACAGTTATTCAATGTACGAGTATATACTATGTAATATATATATATATATATTTTGAAAAGTAAACAAATTACTTAATAATAATTTGTTTGTTTTCAGTAATAATGATTGGAAAAGTTCTATTAATTTTAAATGCATTTAATTAATCATAAATTTAAGTATACGGTTAAATGCCCATTGACTAAGTTAATTATAAATACCAAAAAGTATTCCCAAAAAGTATCAATGTTTAAGGAAATATTTAAAAAATGTCTATTTTATCTTTAATCATTGTTTATTTATTATTATTATTTTTTTTTTTTTGAATCACAGCTTATATTTTTATTTTAATATTGAAACGCAGATTTTATTTGTTAAAATTTTTAATGTATAACAATCGAAACTCGAACGTATTTATTAGTTGTAAACTTATAACTTATGAATATTTTAAGTTTGAACGATCGATGTGTAGATACTCCACATAAAACATTGTTAAAGTTAAAACAATACACCAACTATATTTCTAAAGAGTAAATAATTTAATAAGTTTCATGATAAAAAAGAGGGATTCCATGGAAGACTTTTGTCTTAATATAGTTTTAAACATCACATATTTAATTTTATGTATAATATCTAATGCATATAGTCTTAACGGAATTCTGAATTATATTGACTAATGTTTTATTATAGTTGGGCGTTTCAGCATGTCTTACAAATAATTTGTTAAAGCGGACGCTTTTTAACTACTATTTGAGATTGGGGGACTGAGTTCCCCTACATCCCCCCAATTTAGCCCTGGTGATAGTAGATAAGTATTCCGATGTACAAAAAGTGTTGAGTATACTTTGTCATTCAATAAGTCACTGTAAAAGATGTGTTAAACTTGTATTCAGTGATAACAAATATGATCTGTCAGCATTTATTACTTAGTTTATTTTATTTTTATTAAACGACTTTGGTCGAGTTAAAATTAATTTTTCTATCGTTTTCCATTTGACTTCAATTTAAATTATATTTAAAGAAATAGAAATTATATTATTTTAATATTATAGAATACTAACAAAATTATAATGATAACTTGTATGATT
Organism: Melanaphis sacchari; assembly: GCF_002803265.2. Classification (NCBI taxonomy): domain Eukaryota; kingdom Metazoa; phylum Arthropoda; class Insecta; order Hemiptera; family Aphididae; genus Melanaphis; species Melanaphis sacchari. The sequence continues at coordinate 1,180,543 of NW_020271096.1, read as the reverse complement.
TGCCAGCTTTTAATTCTGAATATATTTTTGATATTAACATGTTAACATAAAAAAATTGATCAATATTTTATCTTAAGATTTTTATTGATAATTATAATATTAATATATTCTGTAACCAATTAACTATTTGATAAACAAAATATATTCGATTTTCGAGAGACGAAATTAAATATTTATGTGGGTAATTTAATAACAACTTATAGGCGTTGAAAAAATAAGCTTCTTCCATATTTCAAGGAATCTATTGATTTCAAGGAAACTTCAAGAAATAACTTTAATTTAATATAATTGAGTAGTTTTTAATACTTTAAAGGCAAACAAAGAAATATTCATTTTTATATACATTCATATACATAGAAGATACACATATTCGCATTATAGTAAATGATTTTATCATATGTAATAATAATATGTTATGTTAAATTAATTTTTCACCAAAAATATTTTAATTATTTTAATATCATATAATTAATAAACTTAAAGTCAATACAAACTTACTGTATAATATAGTATGTATTTCATAGGTTCCAAGTATAAAATATAGAAAATATCATACAATAATTCATCTAAATGTTTTGAAAATTTTATCATTTATACAAATAATATAAAAATATATTTACGTAAAGGTTATTAATCTCCTAAAATTATATTTTTTAATTTCATTTAAATAAAAATATTGATTTAATCAAAAATTAATTTTGCTAAAAATTTTAGTTTTTCCAAAATTTTGTCTTTTTTCCATTTTTACTAGATAATTATTTTAAAAAGTATTTGGAAATTTTATTTTTTTCAAATTCTAATAGACTAGAATTGAATAATTTTTTTACGATGTACCTACACAACATAAATAATATACAAACATCATTGTAAAATAAATAGACTTATCACTCCGCCCAGAATCTACAATAGTAGATAAAATTAGACAATAGTAAACATACTGTCTTTTCTAAAATATTGTTTTGGTTTTTTGAAATAATGAACAATGAATATTTCCAAAACATATTATATACTTTTAAAGATTTAATTAGTGTTTATTATTCAAAAATGTATTTACTCTGTAGTCATTTATTGTTATTCCGTAATGTGTATTTATAATATGTGCATATAATAATGAATCATTATTAAGGATACAAGACTTGAACAGATTATGATACAATTTAATAAATAATGATTAGTTGTTTTTAAATTTTTAAAATACTCAATTATGTAACACAAAAATTGATATGATATTAAATCGAAGAAATAGATTTCTTCTGATTATAGTTTGTTATTTATATATTTTATTTTTGTTTTAATGTTTTGTAATACTGCTGTGAGGCAATTTTTCGAAGAAAAGAATAAATGAATTGATCATTAACAAACCAAATTAATTTTAAATTTAAATTTAAGTTTTATTTTATTTTTTACTATCTAATGCAAGTATATTAATTTAAAATTTAAATTAGAAATATTTTTTTTTTTACATATTAATATTATTATGGTCTTAATTTAATGTCAGAGTTTAGTTTAAAAAATTTAAATAATTAAAATACATTAATATTTTTCTAAATTAATTAATTAACTAAAATAGACTTAACAAAATAAGGTTATTATAATTTTATTACAAATATTACAAAAACAGAGATGGAAACTGGCTATATTTTTAAAAATATATTATTTCAGAAACATATTTTTGTTCTAAAAAAATGTAAATGTTTTGATCACTAATATTTGTAAAAGCCATAATATACCAAGCTGTTTTATTTATTTTCGAATAAGCACAGTCATGTACATATTTTATGTGCATACCACATACGACCCCTAACAAATAATATAGTTTATTGCACGTCCAACTATGAAAGCATTACTAATAAAGTGGCCAGCGTGGGAACTAAGTCGTACATCATTTTCCATAGCTATAAGGTGCGAAAGCATAAACTAGATTGGTATCTGAATTCACAAACTACAGATATAAAACGCATATTCAATGAATTATAAATATAATAGTATACTAGATACTGATGTTTCTAGTATGATTAAAATTACAATAACCATAACTATATAGACGATATGATGATATAGTTTGACAATTTCTATCATTTCTGTCAAACCATTTTCGTTATAAAAATATATATTACTACGTATCATAAAAATTAAATACATATTTGAAGAAGATTGATATTATTAATTCTTATAGAATTATGTATTTATTTTCTATGCGTTAATACATTATTTGTACTGATATCATCAATACACCAATAAATTGTATATAAGACCTTGATTTCTTTTTTATTTCGATAAGCTTTAACCACTTAAATTTTTAAAGTTCCAGTGCTCTATCTAGAACGCTTTAAAAACGATAAATTAAAATATGGTCACAGGTAGGCGAAGATAAAATACAAGCGATTTGTAATATAAATCAAATAATTTATTATTTATTTGATAAATAAGTTAACAATCGAATAAATTAAACATGTTCTGATGAAGTGAGAAGGAGAGTCATTTCTCAGTGATGAGAATTTGACTTAGCGAAAGGGGTTGGTGACACAGTCGGAATTGTTTCTGTTCGGGAATTAATATGCCTTGTATGGGGCTGGTTTGTAGGCTGGTGCAGAGTATGCGGGTGCTGAGTAAGCTGGTGCGGAGTAAGCTGGTGCGGAGTAAGATGGTGCGGAGTAAGATGGTGCGGAGTAAGCCGGTGCGGAGTAAGCTGGCTTGTAGGCTGGGGCAGATTTGTAGGCTGGAGCTGGGGCGCTGTACGGGGCCTTGTATCCACCGTCGATTTTCTTGACTTCAGCGTTGAATCCGTAGGAGTCAGCGGTGTAGTCGACGACGCGGGTGGAACCGTCGGCTTCCAAAAGGCTGTAAGTTCCTTTGACGTTGCCGTATCCGTCACTGTATTCGGATTGGCTGTGCACGTCGTAGGTGTGTGGGTCGTTTACGCTGTATTCGAAGCTGTATGGTTTCGGGGCGTATGTGGGTTCTGGGGCGTAAGCCTTTGGTGCTGAGTAAGCGGGTGCTGGGTAAGCCGGGGCAGCGTATTGGGCGAGTGTGGTGGCCACACAGGCAGCGAATATGATCATCTGAAAAAAACATAAACAAACATTTTGATTAACAAAAAAAAAAAAATATTCATGTTATCGGTGCAGTTTAACACACGAAAACGTTAAAATGTATACGTGAAGACTGTTCACGATTTGTTTTACCTTAGCGGCCATTTTTGATGTGTTTTTTTTTTTTGATTTTTTGATTTGATCAAATGAACAAGAGAGAAGTAACTGGTGATAATCCTCATCGAATGTAGAGTATTTATACAGAAGTATCGAAGGTAATTTTTCCCTCCATGTTTAGTCGTTACCAAATATTAATTGGTAGTAGACCGGTTAGTCAATGTAGTTCAATAATTTTGCCCGGTGAAATAATTATCCAACTATTATTATAACATCATATATTATGATACAATTATTTGACACTAACATTTTGAAAGTAGATTTTTTAATTATTAGTTATTTCATTTTCCTTGAATGTTTTACACGAAGTTTAGGTATTAAATTTATGTTTAATATCCATTTGATGTATTCATAAAACCATATTATGTCTAATGATAGTTTTAAGTGTATTCATATATGCCAGTTTTGATGAACTAATTTTTAATAAAATACGCATTTTGTTTTGATTTCGGTTATTCGTAGTCAAACTTTATTGAGTTATTATTGCAACAATATAAAGATATTTTTCCTAGAATAGCCTTATTTTGTTCTATACATTTACTTTAGACTTAATTTAATTATAAAAATAACAATAATATAAGCAAGATGCATAGTACTACCTACACGTTTTTGATTTAGCTACATTGAAATAATATTGTTTAATATTTTTACATGTGTACGTATAATTTGACAATATTTATAAATTACCACATTGCAAAACTAATGTTGAGTATACATTTTCAGTTTCTACCGAATCGAATATGTAATTTAAATACTTTTTTTTCAATAATAAATATAAATTTAATGCTATTATATTATTTGTAATATATTATTTTAATACTAAATGAATTACAGTTGGAATTTTCAAATTTTTTATATTTTGTTATTGAAAACAATAAAAACGTATGTAATACGTCTTGATTGTGTAATATTTTCTCAGAAATAGCTTGTAAAAAATGTTTTTGATTTTATTTAACTAGGTAATAATTTTTAGTCTAATCATATTGTTTAGTATACGTCATGTATCATAGTTTATTATCATGTATCTTGGATGAAATAAAATTGTATTAAAGATTCATCTTTGTGATTGATGTTTTGTAATCAAGGGGGCTTATGCAGATTTGTAGGATTAAAATAAAATACAAAGCAGAATGACATTCCACTAAGAATACTCAATTATAACCATAATTGTATGAGGTACCATAATAACTAAAACACTTGCTTTGATGGTATGTCTTAGAAACATGTTTAATTCATAATGAAAACCATCGTATATTTTATGCAGCCAATAAAATATAAAATAATTTAATTCAAATGATATTTAAAAATTCTACTAATATATGCCATTAAAATAACCATCGATATACAATTATAAATCTATTATCAAGACTTTTTGTTTCAGTTTGAACATTTTTTTAAAATTTAAACTTATGTTATGATAATTTTTTTTTTTTTTTGTATTCAAGACAATAAGAAGTATATTATATTTAAAGAGTAAGTATGAGTAATCAGGTGAATTATATATCATAATATATTTTCATGAACACAAAATTGACTTTTTAGAAAACGTTATTGATTTGATTAATAATTGATGCTGTTAGTTGGTTTTGATTACAATTCACAATGTGATATTGAAATAAAAAATGCATATTTTCAGTTTAAACTATAGGTAGGTAATATATTATTATATTGTGTCAATAGCTTAATAATAAATGATAATAATATAGCACGAAAAACTGCAGTGGATAAACGTACATAATATACAAATAACTATCAACTACATATTGGTTTCAGATAAATCGTAGCTTATAATTATTTACAAGGTAACTAATAATAATTATCTTAAAGTGTACGAACCGCTCTAATGACCTATAGTTATATGAGTATATGTAGGTACGTGAACTGCTGTCCATGCAATAGCTGCTAGCTGCAGAACGTGTAGGTATAATAATAATATATAATATAATAGTATAATGACTGGATATGTGTCAACAGCGACGCGACCGGAAACGTGCGTGGCACGTGGATTACAGTCGAGGACGAAGGTCGCGGTGACGATTGGTCGTCACTCTATTTCTCTTTCTCAGTACAACTTGTACGGTGCTGTTGCAGGTTTATAAGCGACATCGGAAGCATATCCGCCTTCCTTCTTGACGACAGCGTTGAACCCGTTGTAGTCGTCGGCGGTATACTCGACGGTGCGCGTTGAACCGTCGGCTTCCAAAAGGCTGTAAAAGCCTTTTACGTTACCGTTGCCGTCGCTGGACTCAGCCTGGCTCTTGACGTCGTAAGTGCTTGGGTCGTTCACGCTATACCCAAAGTTGTACGGCGTCGGCACGTTGACGGGTTCTACCGGTACGTAAGCTTTTGCCGATGTCACGTGGTAAGCGGGGTATGCCGGTACGACGTATTGAGCCAGGACGGATGACAGACATGTAACGAAAACGATCATCTAAAAAAAAAAAAAGGTCTGTTAGATTTTAATAGCACGTCTTCTGTCACGACGGGTAGAATATCATAAGAAATACGAGTAATCTCATCACAATGTTTCACGTTCGATTATATATTGGCGATTCATTTATATTATTCTATTTCTATATAATACCAACGACAATCTGACAATACTCGATTATATCTCACATATGACGAATATTCAAATGATAGATACATAACAATCCTTGATGGACTCGTAATTACAATAAACTATAAACTAAATTAAATTATTTTGGGTTTTTACTATACCTCGACAGCCATTGTCATATGTTCGTATTCTGTTTACGTTAGTAGATTTAAGATGTACGTGAACAATTATCCCGATAACTGTCAACTGATAAATGGTGTCTCTGTCTCTATATTTATGTCGAAGCGTACACATTGTCTTATCCCTCCAAACTGTTATTTCTTCACGTCATATTGTATGTATGAACCGGTCATACCATAAAGGTTTTTTTTTATTATACATAGGTAACTACATAGCATTACATGGAATTTTATTCCTTTTAAATATGAGTAAAATTAAGTAATCTGATCTAAAACTACAGAATAAAATAAAACATTTGATGCCATAATGCTTTGAAACATTTTAATAGCTTATAATATTTGTAATATCTAGTTTATAATTATATATCACAATTTGACGTATTTACGTACAAATGCATACTTGTACTTGAGCTTAATTAGATTTGCTCAGTATCTTATTTGAAAGCAAATTTTTAAAGCTAAAATATAATAAATTCATAATATTATTATGCTATTTTGTAAAAATTAAGACAAACAAATTACGTCATAGAAGTTGTATTAATTATATAATACAATATGATATAAAATATTATTTTATATTTTCATACTTTAAAGATAGGTTTATAAATAGATCTCGTGTATCGACGACTCAACTGCAGTCAATAATAAAATTATGTAAGTCTATATATATGTACTTGCCGTACTTCTTGTACATTTACAATCACATATTTTAAAAAATGTTTTTACTAGCAATATGTTTATTGTTTAGTTTTTGTGAAGTCGCGTGTGTTAAAAATTATTTCAACCATATCACTTTGTCAATAAATTATTTTTAATATTTTTTTTTACCAAATACAATAGGTACATTTTTTATTATAAAATAAATAAAGTTTCAGATATTCAAAAAAAAAGTTTAGACTAATTAATTATCTTAGATTTTTAGCGAATATAAATGCATAATTTTGAAGTTTTAGTACATTATTGAAAGATTATTTATACGTTTTTCAATACATGAATGTCATACCTTGCTTATAAATATGATTTATGTCTATACTGACTTAAATGCGTTTAAAATTCAAAAACGTTTTTAATAAATGGTATTATTAATGATTATGTTAAATAATTATATTTAATGCACATAATAACACAAAAAGACTTAATACTTTAGAATTTTTTTGATTTAGGTAATATTTTTTTTCTATTTAAAACGTTTATAATGTATGAAACGGTTTTTATTCGAAGAAAAATTCTGTATACCTATAACTATTATTGTGATAGCTAGAATAAAAAAAAATCCATTAGATGGATTGATTTAAAAAAAAAAAAAATCATCTATTAAGGTATTGGCTCTAAAATATTAGAAAGCTTTAGTGTATAACATTAATGCTATATAACAATGTGTTGTTCTGTCGTACAGTCTAATGACATTGAATAGTACCTAGAATTTCTACGTTCTGAGAAAGAGTTAAAATAGGATTTTAACTTAGTAAATAAAATATTATTACATTAGATGTTAATATAAGATATGTTGTTTTTAATACGGTTTGTTTATAAAAAAACATTAGAAATTATTAATTTAAATTTATGTAACACGTTCAACGATATTATCAACAGTTTTAATATATATATATTTTTTTTTAAATAATGGACAAAATAATTATGTGTGAATTCACGAAGATCAATTGATTCGAATTTACATATAAATAAAATGTATTTTTTATAATATTCTACATGTTATAAAAAAATATCAGCAATATTAATTAATACACAAATGGAAATAAATTTGTTTCAATAATTAAAGTGAATAAATTAATATTGGATGTGTTACGATTGCGTATGGACTTTTTCAATATTACAATTGCGTACGTTTTATTAACCTAAACGTTGTATATCGTTGCTTTTGTTCACAATACTGTGAAAATTTGTTTACAGAAATTATTGCTTATTTTTGATAAAGTTTCATAAACGTTACTATAATTATTATTATTCCCAGTGTTAAACACGTTAGGGGGACTGGTTATTGATACCAAGGTTTTAATTTATAATTTGTATTTTTATTTTACTATATAATTTTTATAATATATATTTCACTGACTGTACACTATTGGTTTTATTTTAATAGTTTAAATTATTAGAATTTTTTTAAATTATACTATTATTATTATTATTTTGTATAATATAAACCTAATTGAATAATATAATTAATAGAAGTATATACATTTTACTTAACATCTTAAAAGTTAATTTACTATGTTTATTTGAAAATATTAATATTGTTATTAATACTCAATACCAAGTAGTGTAGGCATATAATATGCATACACAACATTACATATAATATGTAATGTTACATTCATTTTCATATGCATTCGTAATATTTTTAAGGCTTAGGTACACGTAGATAAATCGTATGTGATCGTGCTATTATAAGGGACATGCATATATGATCGTATATAACCGTTTATATTTATCTAGAAGTCTATGTGCAACTTAATCAGTAGATATGCAAAAATGTACAGAGCATTATAAAATAGATTTTATTTAATTAGTTTACTCGTTAGTCATTTTGATGACTGGTGCCTGTACATTATTTTTATTTTACAACTTCTTTTTTCTGACTTGCAGAGTTACATTTTTCTTTATAGAAAATAGGATATCTTACAAATAACAACCACAGAAAATATTAGCATTTGGAAACTTTTTTCTTTTATGATTTCTGTTTGATTTAAAATGTATACTTGCACAATATTATATTTTTAAAACATAAACTTTATAAGCTAATAAATTTTAATATAAAGCTATGTGTTGTTTATAATATTATCATATAATTATTTTTTGATATCAGACATATTTTTTAAATATGATTTTATACGAAATGTAAAATTTGACAACAAATATTAGTAATGGTCGATTGTGATTAAAAAAAATAAAAAAAAAACATAACATAACATAATATCCTTTAAACATTTTATCATACAATAATTATAATTTTAGAGCTTGAACTATTTTTTGCGTAAAATAAATGTTTGTCAACGGAACAATTATTACAGATTATTTATACACCTCTATTTGTTTTATAGTGCTAACAACGCCCCGTAATATTGTCACTCGGGGCGATACTTTTTACGTCTGTAATTCAATTTTAAGAATCGGTATACCTTCACCACGCCATGCCCGTCCGATATTAATTAAAAAAAAAAAAAAATAAAACAGTGAGAAAAAAAAGTGTAACAACTAACGTGTAATAGACGCGCGTCTGTGTGTGACTGTCTAATACGTGTAACATAATATTATATAGTTTATCGCATCGGTTACAACCGATAATGTATAAATAATGACATTATATTATATCGTTTACGCCCCATTTATGTATTATTATGTACCGGCTGGGCGTCAATCATATTTGACTGTTTTTCATTTTCTTTAAAATAACAGATCGGCGCAATCCAGCTTACCAATCCACAGTGGTATGTAAGACAAACGACTCTGAGAGAATATGACCTCAGAGTGATCAAACGAGTGTATATGTGCAGCGCTTGTACGTATAATTTGAATGTGTAATATTAATGCGTACGAGCATGATGACGAATGACGATGAATGGATATCAAATAATATACTATAATAATACATGCGTGTTAGTCATTAAGTAATAATAAGTGTATAATTTATATATATATACATATATAGGTTAGTGTGGGCGAATTAGTGTAATCGCTCCTAGAGTTAGTAAGACCAAATTTATACTGTTCTAGTTAAAATGCATTCATCAAGTATTATAATAACAAATTAATATGCGGATCCGAAAACTATATCTTATTTACGTATTATTCTTCAAAAATTAAATGCTTACCATTTTCCAACTTAAATTTAAGTTAGTACAAATTAGTTAAGTAGATGTAAGTGCAATTTTTTTTCTCAGATCCACATAGACGGAATCTAATGTTTACAAATTAACATAAACAATTGTTTTGTGGTTTTTGAGTATTTTGAAATCCTACTTAATTATAGAGTAAAATAATTTAATGTAATAACCATGAGTATTGAGTATACATTTTTTGAACATTTAAAATATCGATTTTATATTTTATTATTATTAAACCATACATATTCTAATTTAAAAATAATAAACAAAATATTAATTTAAACGGATAAAGCATGAGTTGATAAAAAAATACCTCATAAATACTATTCTCTATAATTTTTGTAACGAATATTATTTTATTCCAAAATTAATCAACAATATAAAAAAATTATTTTATTTGAATGCGTTTTGTATATGTTCAATGTATGCTAAAGAGAGAGAGAAAACAAAAAATAAATTCTTTGATGTATAAATGTCAAATATTATTTATTTTTTTCATTGTAATACTGATAACTATTTACAATAGATATAAACAGACGACTGTAAGTTAATCAACTGTGTAACTACTCTTATTTTGCCCATTTAAGCCAAATGTATAGAATATTATTATAAATTGTTATGCAATCATAATTATGAATTTTAAATTTATAAAATGCAATAGTACTCGAATTATATAAAATAAGAAAAATTAGAAAAAAAGAGCAATAATTAAATATATTCAAAAGTTAAATTAGATTGACAAGTACTAAGTATCTAATTAAAGAGTTTTTATTTAAAATAATAATATTATAATTATTGTCTAAAAAATCAAAATCATAATATATACATTTAGTAATTTATTATATTATAATAGACAATCAGTAGATAAATTACTATCATACTATCATTTTTCATAACTTATTATTTTTTTTTTTTTTAATGAATGAGTATATAAATATTTTTTTATTTTTGTATTCTAAATCTAAAATGGAAAAAAATAATGCATTATAAAATAATATGAATTATAAATAATTTATACATTACACTTTTTACATAATTTTTAAAATATTTCTATTATCCGAAAAAGTGTATACTAGATCATTTTTATCTCATGAAGCAAAAAATAACTTTTTATGCATTGATAATACTTTTTTTATTTCAATAAATATTATGAGTCTTATTGAAATCCTTTTTACTATTAAACTATGAAGGTACTAATACTTACAATTACATGTTATATTTTTAATCAAAGTCGATGATAAAATATGTTCTTATACGAGTCTAAAAATATCAAATCCACCAAACTAAACTATATATTACAGTTTCAAGTTGTTATGCATTTATTTTTTTGAACGCTAAATACACAAATTCAATATAGATACCTGAATTCGATAAGATATTTCATAAAAATACATTTCCGACATTTTACTAATGGCTGAAGTGTACACTTCGATTGATATAATAAAATCTGTAAGGCGTTAGGGATAAATGAGAATAAAAAAAAACACAGTGATATTCAATAAATACACATTGATATATATATTTACACAATAAATACACAAGTCGTACCCATTGTCTTATATTATATTAATATGGCAATGTATGACTTTGCAACCACGGTTCAATATGAACGCGATGGCCCAGAGGTACACGAAGAAAACATGAAAAAAAGAGATGAAGAAGAGAGTTGGTTCACATGACTAAGGAAGTTATTAGTATGCTGGTTTGTATGCTGGTTTGTAGGCCGGGGCAGAGTATGCTGGTGCTGGGTAAGCTGGGGCAGCGTAGGCTGGTGCAGAGTAAGCTGGTGCAGAGTAAGCTGGCTTGTAGGCTGGTGCGGAGTAGGCTGGGGCAGAGTATGCTGGCTTGTAGGCCGGTGCGGAGTAGGCTGGGGCCTTGTATCCACCTTCGTTCTTGACGACGGCGTTGAAACCGTTGTAGTCGTCAGCGGTGTATTCGACGGTACGGGTGGAACCATCGGCTTCCAAAAGGCTGTAGGATCCTTTGACGTAACCGTTGCCGTCGCTGTATTCAGATTGGCTCTTGACGTCGTAGGTGTGTGGGTCGTTTACGCTGTATTCGAAGTTGTATGGGGCTGGGGCGTATGCGGGTTCTGGAGCGTAAGCCTTTGGTGCGGAGTAAGCCGGTGCCGAGTAAGCTGGCTTGTAGGCCGGGGCAGAGTATTGGGCGAGAGCGGTAGCCACGCAAGCGGCGAGGATGACGAACTGTAAAACGACGTAAGACAAGAGTTTAAAAACAATTATTTTATTACACCGAAGAAGTTTATAAATGAAAAATCGATCCGTTTGAAAACCAAACGTTTTAAAACATCGAATCACGACAATCTCGACTTACCTTAGCGGCCATTTTAGTGGTGTTTTGTTGTTGTTTTGTCAAAGTATTCGACGACTGTGGACAGAAGTGAACTGGTGAATATGGAGACCGAAGACATGGTATTTAAGCTGAAAATTTGTCGCCTCATCCCTCCCAGTCGTACATAGTGAACAATGTACTCTTGGGCAGTCACCACATCGCGTTGTACAAGAACCGGTTGAAGCGGAGGAGACGCCCGCGCTGTGTACATTGCATTTTTAACACATTCAATTTAAATTAGTTTAAATATGGTTCAAGTTTGTTAAAAAATCAAAAAAAAAAAAATCAATTATTACACCTGAACAATCTATTTACAATAAATCATTAAATACACGCTATCTTAAGAGCGGCACGCGCTTTAACCTAAACAGTGTAAACTGAAACGCGTGAGTATGATATTAGTACCGTTTAATCAGGCATGTTTTTTATCAGATAATTTTATATTTCATACACCTACCTACCATGTATAGTCTTATACAGTTTGAATATATGCAAATTTATATGAGTATGATGTATGAATATATAATATTTTTTATGTCACCTGCAAACTGTTTTTCCTAATAGTATTCTTTTATCTCGAATATTATGCTTTTTAATGATAATCATTATAACTAAAAACGATTTATTTTTATTTTATTAATACATTTTTTAAAAAAAATTCAATGATCGTCAATTACGCTATTCGAGTAAGTGTAAAAATAAGCTTGGCGGAGCGCGCCGCTCATACACTAGTTTAGCAGCAGCGACGTACGAGAGGTTGTTTTTCTCCTACGATGACGGCGCGGTTTTGAGCCCATAGTTAATATAGCATTTATTATTATTATTATTATTTACTTTGGTTTCTTCGATAATTCATATGAGCATGCCAACACTTAACCTAAACTGATACTTACGGATAGTACAACACATCATCTATTTGCAGATATGTGTACGGAATTGACGTGAATATATTTTATAAGCAATTTAACATCATACTTTCTTAATTTAATATTAAATCAATGGTGTGATTGAAACACTGTGGTATATGCATAAACTGTTCATTATCTAGGTATGTAATAAACGCTTCGCAATACATACATGAGTAGGTTTTAAAAACGTTGTAATTCATAAATATTGGTTAACTATTAATGTTGGTGATAAATTTAACAACATTTCTGATTTGACACGTTAAAAATATCTAATAACTTTACAGATTCGCTCAACCTAGATTATAGTATTAAAACCAAAATTATCTTTAGGCTTTTTGAAAATCTGTTGTACTATATAATGTGTAAAAATTACCTGCTATGGTATACAGACATAATATTTCGTTCACTGTCTTGCATCGATTTATTGATATGTTATAAACGGGATTGAATACAAATTACAATTATGAATACAATGAATATAAATTTGTGACAATTATATCAATATTATTTGGTAACTTTCCAATCAGCAGTGTTTGATTTTTAGTTAATAATTTCGACAAAATTTGTACAACGTACAAAATATATGTGTATATATTATATATCATATGATTTTATCATTACAAAACTTAAAATCCAAAAACTAGGAAAACTTTATATCAGACAAATCACATATACTTGGGCACATACACAGCATGTAAAAGAAAATATTTTTATATAATTGTTAAATAAAAATAGGAAATATTATTTATTGAATATGGAAAATAAATATTATTTTATAACCATTGAACAATGTTTTCTTTTACCTTTAGAGGTTTAGAGCAAAAAAAAAAGAATATGTGTGTGTGTGTATACAATATATAAATATTATTGAAAACGATTACATCACAAATTGTTGCGAACGAGCATTCGCATGGTATATTATGCACTAACATACAAGATGTTTATATTTAGTATAGAAAATAAAATAAAAACATTCCTTGCACATTGTTAAGACATAAGTTTTGATGTACGAACTAGTGGGTGTTCTTACAAATTATATTAAGATGTGTTAATAAACTGTTATTGAATTTTAAAAACTGTTCCATTATTTGTTTCATCACTCAACTTCAAATAAAAACAAAATAAAATAAAATAATTTCAAAATTGTTTATTAATAATAAATCAAAATACCAAACCAATGTATATATAATTTAACTATAACCGTTTATGTCTTAAGTTAAGTTATCAAGCGTGTATGGCGTATGAGTATTGATCATAAGTCAAAAAAAATGTACAGTTACTTTTTTTGTTATTTTGTTTCTCGCCATATTTTTATAAAAATATAGAAATTATTTGAATCGATATATAAATATCACTCATGACACTCTGACTATGTACACTCAGATAAAAATTTTAACCGACCAAAATGTTTTAAATTCCAAAGTTTCAAGTATTAACAAATAGTAAAAACAAGAACGACATATTTATAGGTATAATATTTTGAAAATATAGTAATAAATGTAAGTCTCTAAAGTTACGTATTTTTAAATTATATTTGAAAAAAATGTCGTTAAAAACTATTTTTACACAGGTGTATTAAGTTTCGAATTTTTCAATGTTGTCCAACTACATCCGATTTGCTATTAGAAACTTCAAAGTTGAGATTGAAACATTTTTTCTGCTATAAGATGTATACACAAACACATATTACATGAAAAAAAAGACATACCTCATTGTAAAATCAATACATTCTACACTCTACCCAGTTCGCTCAGTCTAATATGAAAAATAATAATGTTCATATATGTTAAGAAATAAAAAAAAAATTATTCAAATATAAGTCCAGAATAATAACTTTTTATTATTATTTTTTAATTATCGAGGTAACTGGTATGGGAAAATGTCCGTATAAACGTATTACGGGAACAATGTTTTTATTAATTAACTCATTGTTGAATGCATTGAGTAAGCACAATAATTTGGTAAACTAACTTTTTATAAGATGGGGGTTTTTGATTTATTTTTTAATTAAAATAAATGAATTACTAT
Organism: Melanaphis sacchari; assembly: GCF_002803265.2. Classification (NCBI taxonomy): domain Eukaryota; kingdom Metazoa; phylum Arthropoda; class Insecta; order Hemiptera; family Aphididae; genus Melanaphis; species Melanaphis sacchari. The sequence continues at coordinate 1,165,465 of NW_020271096.1, read as the reverse complement.
TTATAATTTTCGCATGGGCAACCCACTTTAATTTATACTTCTGTAGTCAGCATTATGGTGCATATTATATATTTTATCAGTCGATTTTTGAATTTATTTTCTACTACGATATCATATTGTTTATTCAATTATTTTTTTGCTTTTTTTTATAGTCTGGTTAACAACCAATGATCCGTAAATTACAAAGTTTAAGGTAAATATAATTTAATTATATACAATAAAAAAATAAATGCTCAGTATATACGTTCACATATTTTTTTTAAATTCACTATTTATTTACAAAATAAACACATTTAAGAAATGAATATATTTTACATAATATTTGTTCGCTAAACAATGATGAGATTACAATTCATAAGACGACTTAACGACCATCATGATCTACGATGAGATCGATAATGATTGAGTTCAATGGGGAAGTGATTAATATGCCTTGTACGGTGCTGGTTTGTAAGCTGGCGCCGAGTATGCGGGTGCAGGGTAAGTTGGTACTGGATAAGCTGGTGCAGGGTAAGCTGCCTTGTAGGCCGGGGCGGAGTTTTTGACTTCGGCGTTGAAACCGTTGTAGTCGTCGGCGGTGTATTCAACGGTGCGTGTGGAACCGTCGGCTTCCAAAAGACTGTAAGAGCCTTTGACGTAACCGTTGCCGTCGCTATATTCGGATTGACTCTTGACGTCGTAGGTGTGTGGGTCGTTTACGCTGTATTCGAAGTTGTACGGTGTGGGTGCGTATACGGGCTCTGGGGCGTAAGCCTTTGGTGATGCTGAGTAAGCAACAGGCTTGTAAGCTACTGGTGCGGCGTATTGAGCGAAAGCGGTGGCTACGCAGGCGGCAAAAATGATCATCTGAAAACAAAAATGAATTATACTCACCGTCTATATTTTAAAAATATAACTATATTCTCTCTCTCTCTCTCTCTCTCTCTCTCTCTTTTGTACATTGAATCGTAAAACATAATATTATCATTGTCATTTAAAATGCGAGTCTTATGTGAACTATGTTCGGTCCATGTAAAAAAGTTTCGGAACGAACTGTAACACATACCTTTACGGCCATCTTGTGTGTGATAGTCTATGAACTATGCTTCGTAAGTGTTATTTGCAGAAATGTATTCGCGTTGTGTGTGACTAATTCTGTTCACTTTAGATTATCCGTATTTATGTGGAATCGTAATTGTGATGTCATCCCTTCCAATTTCCTTATTTGTTGAACATTGTATATTACATTATGTTTTACTATAATATATATTATAGAACCGGTTACATAATATGTTATATTTTTCTTTTAATGGATTCAACACGGATCGTTACCGCCCTTATGCTAAAAAAAAAACCTTTCCAATTAATTCATATGCTATGTGACATTTTGGAGCGATTTTACCGATCTGAAACACGTTTTCTATCTTAATTTAAACATTAGTTGTAGGTTTATAGACATTGTTTTCTTGTAATAAAAACTTACTACAGATTACTTATTGTGTTAACCATATTTTGAATAGGTATATTATTTATTAATAATAATAATATTTTCATAACCATATAAAATCAAACAAATAGTATTTTAGGTTTTTAGAAACTAATGCGATGTATCATTCTAAATGAACCTAGAGTTCTAGTATTATGATAGTATTATGATATTAATCATTTTTAATTTATTATATTTTTTATTATATTAATTATGTCTTTAAGTACCTAACTACGTCTCAAACAAAAATTTAATTAAATTAAATAAAGTTTTAATAATGTAACTTATTATTTTATTAACGTCTAATATATGATATGTAGTTACTTAATGTATGGATGCTTGAACATTATTGTTTTTTTTTTTTCAAGTCTTGTAGTTAGTAATAATTAATTAGTACATAATATGTTTATTATTTGTTACGTGGTTATGTTAAATTAATTGTTTACGCTTGTCGTCTTAATTATAAAGTATAATGCTGTGTTCACATAGATGCAGATTCCGAACTAATTTAATAATGTACAATGTATTTATGTGTAAGAAGTGGGGAAAACTGCCATGATATTTCACAATACATTTTTTATTTAAAATTACAATTTCCGAGGACTTAACATAGTATTAATTATTTTATTTTACCTTATAAGTGAAAAAAAAAAACAATTTATTTAAATAACTATGATATGTTTTAAATTTTTAATCAATTATTATAATACGTAATGATTAACAAAAAATATTTTTTTTCAGTTGTAAAATTGTAAGTTTTTACATTTTTGTCTTTACGTAGTAAGAATGTAAGTTTATTTAAATAATTTTGTTTTTAGTAACATAATTTTCTTCGTTAATCGTTTCTATAAATTTTGATTTGATTAATTCAATATTAGTTTAATTAAAAATGTACAGTTAGTTATTTATATTTTAATAAAAAGCAACATATTCTTTAAACAGAACAGATTATTTAGATAAATAATATATGTGGCTATCAAATAATATAAACTCCTTTTTATCTCTAAATATTTTAATTTTCTAATACTTGCGTTAGTCGTGATATACATAACCAGAATTTATTATGGTATAGTGATAACATTAAAATTAATTGTTGCTTTGAGAAATCAGTTTTTTTGTTAAACGTATAAACATCGCAACTTAATTATAATAAATAATATTATAATATATGGCAGGTATAGAGCATTATGGAGATAATGAATATGATTGAATTTTTAAAAATGAAGATCATCAGCATTTTTAATATTTTTTATAAAATAAAATACAATATGCATTTGAATATCTTACAGTATGTGAATTCATAACATATAATCATGTATGCAATTTATTAATACGTATATGTAGCAACACAAATCACGGATATTATTTATTTTAACAGATTAACACATACACTAATCAATATACGATGTGTGAATATTGGTTATGCTATAATATATAGGTATTATTATTAATAGGTGAAATAATTTATATTATATAAAATTAAAATGTACTGCACGATATGTAACAAGACTATTTGCAAGTTGAGAAAGATATAGTATAATTTATTCAAGTGCGATGGAAGCATGAAGTAAAAGTATAATTATTATATAAAGAGTTATTATATTCGTTATCATTGATTATTATTTTACCAAAATATTCAAACAAATATTGTCGTTACAATACAATAAACTGCATACTACATGTATGATAATATAGTTATTTTATAATAAATATTCCGATAAGTATAAAATTAAATTAAATAAGCTTTTCAAAAGTGTAGAAATAACGAAATAAAACTCATAAATAATTCTTTGTGATTGTGTATAGGTTTACGAAACTTTGTACCCTTTGTCGTTTGAGTTGAGTACGGCAAACATTGCAATGCAATATATTAAATGCCTAGTCAAAAATTTCTCGTACAGTCGTATCGGGATAACCATCCAAAGTAAAGGCTCATTATATAATATACTAAACTTATTAGTCTTTCGTGTAATCTAAATATCATATTGATTTTTTTTTCCTATTTTTAAAACGTGTATGCATAATTTTTTTATTCGAATTAAACTAAAATAAAAATATTATAAATGTTGTTTGAATTACACAATGATTTTTTTTAACAATATGGTTTTTTTTTTAGTTTATACTAAAAAATACAGCTTATCATTAATTAATTAACTTCTCTATACCTACACGTTTGAACGAGAACAACTAAGAAACAAACACAAGTTCACGTACTGATTTATTATACTATATAACAATTAAGGTAATTTATAAATAGTATTTTTAGTTTCTTATATTATTCAATGTAAATAATAAATATAATGTAATTATTATATCTGGTATAAAATTTGCATTCTTTATTATTAATTTTTATCCCCTAGTATAATAGAAAACAAATGCTTATAGTGTGCATTTATACGTTGTTCACCGTATTGATACTCGTCTACATACCCCCGTAAAGTAGGTTATAATTTGTAAAATAAAAAAAAATATGGTAAATATAAATATTGAAAATAAAAAATGAAAACTATATGATTTATGTCTTGATAATGATTGCTCGTTGTATATATAACGTATTACACAATACATTTTAAAAAGGATATTGAATATTTTTATTGATAAATAATATTATGTATGGAGTAAAGTTTACATTTTCAAGATTACTAATATTACTATACATTTATCTAAGTTGTCCATCTTTATAAATAATTACATAATTATTAATTATATATATATAAAGTAGTTACTAACGAGTTCCCATCAATTATACATTTGAAATAAGAAAAAATTAAAAGTTTCATTTTAGGTCGATGGAATTTCAATTTACTGAGTTGGGTGTGTTTACATGTATGCATTTTCATTATTTTTGCGTAAGAATATTGCGTGGCATGTAAACTTAAATATTGCTTTGACGTGATCTTCTATGCATACCTATATATATTGATGTATGCTCGTGTTCATTTTATTATATGCATTTATTAACCTATTTCTATTACGTAAAATGGTTTTAATTTACATTTAATTTTGTCTCTCTCGTTAAAATCCGATCTCACCATGGCAATATCTATTTCATTCAATCGACCAGAATCATAGACATTTACACATTACGTTAATATTTAATTAACAGATCTACATAATATTATTATCACGTCAATACGCTATCGCCTGTAGTGAATTAAATATCGATGTGTGTATTTTGTAATGCAATAGTTACGATGATATACGCCTGTCGATTCGGAACGTTCATTATAATAATATTCGTGTATAATTGTTTTTTTTTCGATCCAAACTCAACAAGTAGATAATATAGGTACACGGTACACATAAAATGTATAATAATACGTATATGCGTATACACAACGTATTTGTATTATGGAATGGTTTTAGGCTATTACCGCAGTCTGTATGTAGAGCTATCGTCTATCCATAACCGTAACCTTTCTAAAACAAATGACTGTCACACAATGACGACAGATTTCGTAAACTTTATTGTTTCGATTTTCTTTTTCGACCGCCTACGCTGATGGGTACACCTCTATAACGTAATTATTATTGTGTTATACGCACATGTACCTATATGTGTATCACAACAGGCGGCCGTTTAAGGTGGTATTTTTCTCCAGCCAGTCGATGCAAATCGTCAATAACTCTGCATGACGCGTGTGTATCAAAAGAAAAAAAATCGCATTGCCACGTTATTTTGCAGGAGAAAAAAATATGCAAAACAGTTTAATTTTATAAAATATTTATTAGAGTAGGAAAAAAACAGAAGTAACAAATCAATAATATTTAAACCATAAAAAAAAATATGTATAAAAAAATGAGGAAGACTTATAAAATAAATAAACGATAATAAAAATAATAATAATTGCAGTTTTGCTACTCGCACGAAAAAGTTGTACGTGCTGTACAAAATCGTGTAACGATAACAAATATTATCATATTATGAGTATATATTATAATATGAATTTTACGTATTACTATTATCATTATTATTATTCGATCGTCTGCCATTTATTTAAAAGCGACGTCTATGTAGTTGTAGGTGAACAGTCATTGTGAGGGACTCGTTAGTAGGCAGGGGTCGGGTAAGCCGGGGCTGCTGGGTAAGCCGGGGCCTTGTAAGCCGGGGCGGCAGCGCCGTACGACGGAGTGCCTTCCTTTTTGACGACAGCGTTGAAACCGTATTCGTCAGCGGTGTATTCGACGATTCTTTTGGTTCCGTCAGCCTCGATTAGGCTGTAGTAACCTTTGACGTTCTTTCCGTCACTGTATTCGGCTTGGCTCTTGACGTCTCCGGTGTTGTAATCGTTGACGGAGTATTCAAAGTTGTACGGCTTGGCTGGGTACTCGGGTTCTTGCGATTTGTACGGTGCCGGTGCGGAATAGGACGGAGAAGAGTAAGACGGAGAAGAGTAAGACGGGGCAGAGTATGACGGGGCAGAGTATGACGGGGCAGAGTAAGATGGGGCAGAGTAAGACGGAGAAGAATATGAGGGAGCAGAGTATGACGGGGCAGAGTAAGACGGGGCAGAGTAAACCGGAGCTGGTTTGTAAGTCGGAGCCGATTTGTAGGCTGGAGCTGCAGATTTGTAGGCTGGGGCTGGGCTGTATGATGGAGTTGATTTGTAGGCCGGAGCTGGGCTATATGACGGAGGAGCTGGCGTGTACGACGGAGCTGAGTTGTACGAAGGAGTCGATGGATACGATGGAGATGGGTATGATGGTACGGAGATAGGTGTGACAGTGTTCACGACCAATAATAGGCATGCCGAAACTGCAAACATCTAAAAAACATGAAACATAAACAATAAGTGATTTCAATTATGTTTTTTATTAGTTAGTTAAATTTCAGAATATTTCAGTTTATTTACATGAATGTATTGTGCGTACTATATGATGGTATTAGGTGAGAAGTTATGTTTAAACATTATTTTATATTTGTTTGATTTGAAAAAAATATCAAGGTGGATGATTAAAAAATAATATCGTTTAATAATCAATTACGCGTTTTAGTCACCTATTAAAAATATATTTTAAAAACATGTATTTTTTGTATACTATTATCGTTAGAATAAATAACAGTTTTTGACAAAAGACATGAAAAATAATCTTTGAGGTCGGGTTTGTCATGCGTATTAAATCGTGTGCGTGCTTACTACGTACACATTGTAGTCGAATTTAAAAACCAATAATGAACTACCATCATTGCCTTCATGGTTTAATCTGGTACACATTTAATATACAAAACTATTGAATATTAATTTTCCATACATTAATACAGCGTTGTACACACTTCATGTTTTAGATAACTCTAGATAATCCTGCCGGACGATACTTAAACGCAAAACTTTCAAAGTTCGTAAGCCTATTGTTATACCATTCCCTTGGTAAATAAATCACATTATGTACAAAATCAATAAAACGTTGCGTTTCGTGTAATTAAAATGGTCGGTATGATATTAAAGCGTCTACGGAATTGAAATACTTCTTTTACTATGTGGTTTGATCATTTCTAGATCGAGAGCGAAAATTCCTTTATTGGAAACCTAACGCAGATAATATGATACACTACGAGATCGCGTAATACTGTAGAGTATTTGTGTCACTTGGATTATTTCTTTATTCTTGCACAACACGTCATGTTCGCTAGTATGATATTCAACGGTGGTAATATATTTGTTTGAGAAGTTCTTAATGTTTGACTCAACTTTGACGAGCTTTAAAGTATTTCTACAACTGGCCCATGCTCTTTAGAACATAAAAATAACTTAACCTAACCTTAGAACGGAATCTTATTGAAAAGCTAAATAAGTGCCACCTCGTTTTGTAAAATAAATCGTCAAAAAACCATAATTCTATTTCCTATTGAAACACTTTGTATGACAGTTTAATTGTAGCAAACTTTAATTAAAATTAACTCGAGTAATTCAGTTTACAATTTACTCTTAATCTAAAAGTAATAATTACACGGTTATATATTCATAATACATAATACATTATATTTTTTGTGTACTATAGGGTTTTTATTCGATTTACTTGTTAAAACCTAAACAGAGTAGTTAACTACTTTATGAATTATGACATATAGGAACTAGATCTATTGTATCTACTCGTCGCTCACAATATAAAATGAATAAAAAGTATTAATTCAAACATGTGTACTGTGCAAGTACTATCACGACTGAATAATTTAAACTGAGTGAAATTTAAAAGTAAAAAAAAAAAAAAAAACATATTCTTTATTCGTATACCAATAATATGTGTATACTGTATATACTCGCATAATGATTCAAATATCACTATGATAGTTATTATGTTAAAATTCATCTGATTTCGCAATCGTGTACATTATAATTTTCTTGTAAAATAAATAATTTTTATAACAGTGTCTATACATAGAATGTAAGATGGTTGGTATTTGTTTTAAATGTTTCTAAATACAAACTTAAATTCAACACACATTATAGTTTTGTTATAAACGTGCTTTTTGCTTTTGAATACACAATACACAGTATGATATAATACACATGAGCAGCTTGCTAGGTATTACGGAAATATCATTGCGGAAGCCGCGATCACTTGTAATCGTAAAACGTTGATAATATAATATCAGATCGCGTGTTTTGTTATGAAATACGTTTTAGAAAATTCGTACAAGACTCTGTTGGTGTAGCTCTAATATGTTTACTCGATAATTATTTTAGGCCAAACGCGTTTAAATATGTATAATATCTGGTGATGTACACGTCCAGAACGTGGACCTTTTTTGGTGCGATCGATCGAATTTGAAGTCGCGATTTTGGCACCGAAGTCATCCAGTTAAATCGGTCGAATACGTGAACGTTAATTTTTTTTCAATACACTGTATCCATTGGAATGACGCGACGAATAATCGTTATAGACGACTACTATATCGACATCAGAAAATTGACGATTCTATTGTTATAATCATAATAATAATAATAATGATATACTCACTGTGAACGCCATGATTTGTTTGGTTTCTGTGTCCGGACCAGTTCACAGCACTTCGTCAGATGGGACAATATTACGTCCGCCACGCGGTTTTCGGTTTATATAGGTTTAAAGTTGGGGACCTCACGTTTCGGATCGGGCGCGGCGTGGGGGTACCTCTGTATAATGCGCGATATGCACACGTCATATTATGGGTACACATAATGCTGTGTGCAATGCCACCACCGCCGCCGGCGGCGCGCGGGCCTCAGACCGCAGCCACAGCCCTCGGGGGCCGCCAGCCAGGGGGGACCGTACGACGTCTGGGCCGTAATAACGATTGTAAATAATATCTAACAACGATTACATTTTATATCTGTATACTATGTATGTTACAGCTAGACGTGTATTACCTATATATTATACCAAGTAACACGATAATGTACAATATGATATAAGTATAAGCGTATAATATAATATAGTTGTAGAGCAATAATAGCAAAGCCGAAGTGACGTGTTGAGCGCGGTGAGCGTGCGAAAAATATAATATACCCAATATCATTATAGTATTATCGTAATAATTGAATTAATATTATTATTATTATTATTATTATTATTATTCTGTGACAATAAAAAAAAAAAAAAATATATATATATATATATAAATCATAAATAGTACACGTGTGCTACGCGATATTGTATGCGCCACGCTCGACTTTTGACGAAACAAATGTCAGCGTAGGTATTGTCGACAATGGGGTCAAGACCGTTCGAGTTACGGGAATCGCTAACTGAGAGCTTTGAGGCACCGACGATGTCGACAAGAGTACAGCGATATGGTATAATAATATAATATATTAGGTATATTACCTATATACCGATATATTATACTCTATACTTGTGTTTTCCGTAATCGCCTGCAGCCGAGACCACCTCGAGTCGTTAGATTTCATTTCGTACTTCGATAAAACGCGCCGAAGGCATTTTTGTATAAGTCGATGTAATGACAACGCCGTACACACTCGTACAAGCGTTGCGTAGGTAAATAGGTGATATTATATGAATTATGATACCACACTAGACGAGTAAAAATACTGTTCTATTCATTCATGTTTCGAAACAATCTAAATAATATATTATTATTATTTATTTTTTTTTTTTTTTTGTTTATATTATCCAAGAAGTGACTCACGTTTAAACGACGCCGATACAAATTATTTTTACTTAAAAATGTACAGTGTAATAATATGATAATTATGTGACATAAAGTAGAGATACCCGGTCCTCGTACCGGATCCTTTAATTGCTAATAAATACAACCAAGAGATTAAAATATATTCATACTTGTTTTAACGATTTTATAATCGCACTTCTTTCTCCGGATGCAAATTGGATGATACATATTTAATTTTTTAAATTTAAAAATGGTAATTGCTACAGCTCTAAAATCCCACGAGACATAGTTTTGTTAATTCCGATTTTTTTTTAACGGGTCTACCTTTAAACCACACTTTGTGAGTCATTTCATTTATAAACATAATGTAGTTTAAATTGATCTAAATTTTATATACTTTGGATCTGTAATAGTCTCGATCATTTCATCTTCAATTTCAATAATTTATCTAAATTTTGGAATTAGAATAGACAAATTGATTGTATTATACTACTTATCTTTAAATTAAGATTATAATAATCAACTTTGCTGTGCACATTATCTACTTAAATTAGTGTTAATAAACATATTATTCCTATTCCTTAATGTTTCCTAGCGGAGCGTGCGTGCAATTTTATACGATTTTATGATAATATTTTCGACACGGTTAAATGCCGCTTGTAACTATACTGTGTATTAGATATTTAATATGCTAACAATTGTATATATATATACTCAATTATATCAGACTACGTCTTAAAGCGGTATAATTTTTTAATTTATCTATGATTCACAAATAAATGTAAAGAATACATAAGTACAACATAAGTAGATACTGAGAATACAATCAATCTTAGTTATAATGAAAATATCAATCGATTTTGGTACTTCTCTGTTCAGAATCGTTATTCTTATGCAATGATTTATTATTCCAATAATAATAATAATGATAATAAAACATTCATTGCTGTGTGTTGTGTCCTATCTACCTTCAGCATTAGAATAATTTTTAGTGTTTTATCATACAAATATTATATTATATATATATATCACATTCGAGAACTTTGCATATTTAAAAAAACATACTAATGCAATAAACTGAAGAGAAATTATGATTTAAAAAAAACACATCTACCATTTTATGATAAATACTTATTTTTTAAAGTTTAATTCCAAATAGGTATTGTTTATAAATAGGACTAGTCACTGTAGGGTACCTTTACTAAAACAATTTATGTCATTAAATCTGTATTTTTTTTCCTATGTATTTGTATATGTGAAAATTCTATACTACAGTATATTTTAATATAAATAAAATTGGTTATAACATTACACTACACGAGAATACATTGTAAATATCTCTAAAAGTCGATGTATATAACTACATAAGTTTGGATCTCGCCATAGTATCCAATTAAAGTAATAGAAAAAGAAACCCCGGAGTTTATACTCGAATGCGCTTGACATTTTACTCAATTAAAAACATTGTACGTATGCTATTCATTGTGTAATACATTAATATTTTTGTATCCATCAATTCAAGATTTGAATTTACCATTCATACAGTACTTATAAGTTATATTAATGATCTAATAATAGAACAAAGAGAAAAAACCAATAAATTATCCACCAATTAAAATTCTTTGAATATACTTTTGTTTCAGGTGGTTAATATAATAATATATATGTACCTATATTATTCCTGTTTGTGGTTTTTGTTTGTAAATTATAACTCAAGTTTGAAATAAAAATTTTTTACTCATTAGAAATATCAGTGATATTTTTATTTTTATTTATATATTATAATTTTATTAAATTGAATTTATAAATAAAATGCGTTTTTAATGGTATGTAGTAATTAAATGATCTAGTTTAAAATTGAATTTCAAATCGTACAAATTGGATCACTTACCTTAGTTTAATTTTAATCAAAAGAAGACATTTTTTTTTTTTATTTAGGTAATGTATGTACTGTTAAAATATATATGATTTGGTGTTGTTTTATTTTAAATTTGAAAGCGATGATGAATCATATGTAAAATGACATTTTTGAAGTAAAAGTGTTCTCAAGATGATTTTTTTTTCATAATGTGATTACTGATTACAAACTTACTAAAAGCTTTATAATTTACACAATTTTAATATTTTTCAAACTATGAATTAAGAAAAATAATTTGTTTGAAGTATCATCTGTGTTCACTTTTCGATATTATTGAAGTTATATGAACTTTTTGGAGAATTTTTACTACTTTTAAAAGATATTTCAGGACACAAAAAAAAAAAAAAAAACTAAACTAATACTTCTTGTTCATAATAAAAAATACACTTATTTAGTACGTAACAATACACATTACGGTTATTAAAATTGATGAAATCTCTAAAATTACCAGTTATGTTACAGAAGTAAACTATACATACCCTGATTATAAAACACTAGCTATTTATATATATATTTTGAAATTCGTGCGGAAAAGTAATTTTAATTATTATAAATTGAGATACCAAAAAACGGAAACATCATTAAAGCTTGATAATTATTGAAATATTAAAGAATTGAAATTTAAATGTTCAAAATTTGGTACTGAATTTGTGTAGCAGATCATCGTGTTTTGAATAAGATATCCGCCTAGTTTAACTTTCCTTTATAATAATTTGTTTAGATTTTCATGTAATTAATATGATTTTATATAACTACATATAAAAGTTATGTTTTAGTATTAATTACAGTTAAATAATATAACTAGTTATAATATATTAGTAATTTTTGTATACAATTTCACTTTATCTGAAATTTCACTTTAACTGATAAGGTACATAAATACTGCAACATAATTGGTATGTCCATTACCAGTTTTCAAATGATCGTGTAGTAAACATTAAACATGATAAAATTAACTTAATAATATTATATACTAGGTACGCGATAACCACGACATTCTTTAGAGTTTGTTAATTATTCATAAGAGTATAATATTATTTTAAATTATTGTAATCCAACAATAGGTTTGCTTAAAATTTGGATTTAATATGGAATAAAATTGTGTTTTTATATAATAATTCTAGTAATAATGTACACAATATGATTTTGAACAATACATTTATTGTAAAAAACTATATTGGTATTTAGTTTATTTGGTGTTTTTGTTAACGATACTCACCATTCAGTAATATTCGTGTTGTAATAATTGTTGTTAAATCGAATTTTCATGCACGTTTTAGTTGTTTGTGTTTTATACCTAACGTCAAACAGTGAATGTTGGAAATTTAGCATAATTCGTTATAGTATGTTACCACGCGAGTGAATCTTAAGATGAACTTCAAAGTATGTTCAAAGATGTTACGTACCTACCTATTATATTATTTTATTACATAAAAATATCATTTATTATATATAGCATAAGTGCTATAGAAAAACAATTATATAATACTATTAAAATCCATAAAATTGTAACAATTACTTTATAATGGTTTTATAAAATTATAATTAACAAGATATTCAAGTGTTAGTGTTTAAATAAATTATTAGGTATAATTTTGATTTGTTTTTGACTTACACATGCGAATAAAAATAAAAAATAATGTATTCTTAATCTTTAAAAATTACATTCGTTTCATAATCTTTAAATTAAGTACGAGTACCTATAATTATTTGAATTTGACATTTTTTTTTGTTTGTATATTTTCATTTTATTTCTTGTAAAATGTCTATGTAGACTTACAATTCATCTGGCTGATTAATAATATGTTGGTATTTTATACATTTTTAATTTTTTCCCAGTAGTATCGATCAAATTACAATTATGTTTTATATTTTGATTCAAATGGCATAAATGCATACATTTTTTTATGTCTTAACAAAATATTAATTCAACTTCATTAACCATTATATTAATAATTTCAAAGTATGTTTATAAGATCAATATTAAAACGTGAATTAACTTAAAAACATATCAATCATTTTTGTTGTTATTATTGAATTTTGAACATTTGTTACTCTTTAGTATTTACTATTTTATTTTTAAAATAAACCTTGCAATTTCTGTTGTTAAAATAATTATGAATAAAAAATTAGATTAGTTATACTATTCATATTTAATCAACTAGATTATGATTATATATATTATACATTACTCATAATAATATTTAGAATATTTAAATATTATATAATATAATGTGTAATTCATCAATAATTATAATTTATTTATTATTTTATTATGTTCAAAGTCAAAAATGTATTTTCAATTTAACTTTTTTGTGTAAATTACATAATAAGTATCAAAAATTCTATAGTAAAAGCAAAACGGTGGGGTAAAAATTATATTATATATATATATATATATAAATACAAACCCAGTTTTCACTGTCATTTGAATAACAAAGCCATAGCTCAAGAGTTTTGCGGGGGCGACCAGATGAGTAATGAAAAAATCCATTTACGTTAATTATTTCATTTTTTCTTATATAGTCAGCAAATTTTTCTTTGTAAGAATTTTCGATAATATCTCATACAACATGAACTGTTTTAATATGTCAAGAACACACGGTTTTTTTTTTAAGTTATTTATGAACAAAAGTTCAAATATCTGTACAATTTTCATAGAATTATGTTTTTTTCTCTGAAAAGTACATCAGTTCTATTAATTAAGAATAATCACAAATATTAGTAGTTATATAAATCGAATAATTGAAAATATAAATCAATTATTACTATATATCATATAAGAAGCAGTTTTTTACCAGAAATACGTTTAACTCTAGATATTCTTGAAAAACATTATAATATTGTTTGGTAGAGTAAATACATTTAATAACAACTAATATTTTTAATTAAAAAAAAAAGTACGAAAAAAGTAAATTTTGAGAAATAACATATATTTATTAAGATAATAATAAATTATAATTTATTATTCAATAACATAGTTATTTAAAAACAAAACAAACAATAATTTTTTTATTCTTATTTAAACATTAAAAAAACTTAACAGTTAAGTTGTAACATTTATGATTTGGTATTCGAAGTTGAATTGTAATATAACTTCACTTTTTTATCGTGGTTGATAAATAGTGAAATAATTAGTATGACGGAGCTTCGTATTGTTTGGCTGAAACGCCATATGACGATTCCTGCTTGTTATACGCAGGTGCGTTATAAGCAGACTGTGCGCCATAAGATGGTTCTTGTTTATTGTATGATGGTGCGCTGTAAGCAGCTGGTGCTGATTTGTATGCTTGGGAGTCCTTGTTGTATGCTGGAGCTGATTTGCTGTAACCTTGAGCTTCTTCTTTTTTTACATCTGCGTTGAATCCGTTTTCGTCGGCGGTATACTCGACTGTTCTGCGGGAACCATCAGGCTCTAACAAAGTGTAGTATCCTTTTACGTGATATCCGTCACTTTCTTCCTTTTGGCTTTTAATGTCATATGTATGTTCATCATTTACGCTGTATTCGAATTTGTATGGGGCTGGTGCGTAAGATTCTTCAGCATAAGCTTTTTGACTTGGGTAAGATGGATATGCCGATGCGGAGTGGGATGGTTGTTTTTCGTAAGACGCAGCAGGAGCAGAATATGCTTGTGGCTTAGCTTCGTATGAGGGAGCTGAGTACTGGGCTACTGGGTACTTGG